>NW_011361141.1:69091-82344 GCF_000735185.1 Notothenia coriiceps
GCTCGCCGACGAGTCCTCCTTCTGGGCCTGGCTCCAGAAGGGGACCCCGGGCTTCCTCCGGGCCGGGTATCCTCACTTCGTGTGTCGTCTTTCATGAGGTCTTTTGAACCAATCTTAGTCTGACCCCTTGCCTGAGACCAATTTGCCATGGGAGACCCTACCAGGAACACAAGGTTCCAGACAACACAGCCCCCAGGTTCATCAGGGCACACAAACCTCTCTACCACGGTAAGGTGCTGGTTCTTCAGAGAGGTAACAGCTAGGAAATATCTTTTGCAAATATTGCTTTTGCTAAGTGGCTTAAACCAGACAATACAATTGTTGGACTGAAAAGGTGTGGAAAATCTATCAGATGGAACAAATGTTCAGATTCTCTGAGAATCCAGACATAAATATTTGTTTAAAAGATGGAGTCCTGCAATTACTGTGCTGATCCGGTAAGTTGGTTTCACCACACCTTCTGAACTATTTCAGTGTCTCAACTTCCCAATCGAGGTGTATCTGGCGGCGGTGGCCTGCACATTCACACACTTACATGGGAGTATTATCTGTATTCTTTCCTTTAATGTTATCTTTCTTTGTATCGGCTTTGTGGATACAGCTGAATGGAAATGGAAAAAATAGTTGACAAAAGATTGAATATGTTCTCGAATAGAACTGTAACTGAAATAAAAACGTTAAAACGTTAAAATAAAAAATACTTTAAGCTCATGACACAATACTACACATTTGAGAAAGTCTTGATTTTGGAAAGTTCTCTTTTTTTTACATAAATCATGAAAAGCCATATTGCCAATCAACCCCAATACGACCCAATCAAAAGAGGATCTGGATGAGCCAGATAATTGAATTACTGAGCCACAAATGAATAGCTTCTGGCCAGCGAGCTGACATCAGCAGCTTCAGATGATGAGTGATAATTCCATTAGCAGCTCTGTGCCACGACCAAGAACACACAAAGGTCAGTGCAGGTTGGGCTCAATAAACACATCCAGAAATAGGCTGTTTATGTCTTTTGAATATTAGAGAGAATAAAAGGCTCTCTGACAGCACTCACTTATGTCTGACCTGTAAAATGTCGTCTGTGTCTGAAAGCTCAGACAGTTTGAACACAGGCTCATGCGTAGAACGGTAGCGGTTTCAGTTAACAGAGGCCGAGGGCTATGCCATGTCACTGCCTACTCTCAAGGAGACACTACACACTCTGCAGGGGACTATAAATGGTTTAAATTGCAGTATAGACTTTTAACATTAAATAAATAAAAGTAATGACAATTTTGGTTGAAACACCTTATCAAAACAATGTCACATCTTTAGGCCTTAATTCACACATACAAAACAGGTTATAAACTAAAATTCCCCAAAACATTAAAGAACACTGCTACAGATATAAATAAATAAGAGTAAACATAGTCAGTCATACTGAGGCCAATTTGCCAAGTCAGCTCTACAATAAATATATTTTAATCGAGCTTAAATTCTGAAGTTAAAGGTAGGGTAGGTAAGAATGGAGAAACCAGCGTAATGAGAGCCAATCTGCACCGCCCGACCCACAGAAAATAGTCATTATAAACTAACAGGATCCGACCCGTAATTCATCAACATTAAGCATTTCAGTGCCATTGTGATACATTTGGACTGAGTTGAAAGGTTTTCTGTTTCTACTTTAACATTGAGTGAAGTATAGCTTGTTCATTTAACAAATTAGCTTCATAACACATTTACATTTTTACATTTGAGTTGTCATTGTAAAAATCCATGGTATTTTACTTGTTCGTATTTCTGCAGAAATCTACTTTACACTACAGTCAATAGAGGTGAAGCTCTCAACACCATGACATACTGAACTAGAGCTAAATGGTGTAAAGATAACGACCATATCGCACTGCACTGCTTTACTCCTTACACTGAGAGCGTGTTGACTGACATTAGATGGAATCTCTAATAAAGACATGTTTGTTTATTTGTACAAAGGAAGATCCATGTTGGAGGATCCAGGGAGATAGTCAGTCTGGTTTCACAGTTTCTCCCCACGTTCCTGTGTGAGCTGCTCGCACGCCAATCCCTCAGATCGCTTTACTAGTCTCTCACCAGTCTGAAATGTTACACCGCTGCCTGGGGGTGTGACCCATGGGTCTTAAGGTCTGTGCTCCTCACATCATTTAGCTCTAATCCCTTGTTTATCTCAGCTTGAGTTCCCTTATCACGTAAAGCTACTGTGTTATTTCAAGGTGGGATGCTGGAAACTCCAGTCGTGGGCTGTTGTGCATCTGGTATGTTTGTATGGGCAAGCTTTTCTGTACAGGATGTAGACTCTGGTAGTATCGTTAGATCACAGATAACCTATTGATTATTTTCAATTAAAAGTTTGGAGTCTTAAGTTTTGAATATCCAAACATACACGTATTAAACCTCTAAACAAAACTTCACAAATTAAAACTGCATGTGGTTGTGTGTGTGCATTTGTGCTCTGAGTTCACCACAGGGTTTAAAGCCAGTAAATCCCCACCTGTTCTGCTTCGACAGGTGTGTGTTTATAGCAACCAACATTAGCTCATGTAGCACAGCCTTCACATATTTCCCCACTCATACAATAAAAACCCATTGTTATTAACCAACCTTTGAGGCATATGACTTTCACACTACTGATGTTAGGCTCCTTTTAAATTGGCTCCCCGGATAATGAAGAGAAGAACAAATGGCTGAAAAAAAAAAGTCATGCACGTTTGTGGGAACTGAAGAGGGGGTTTGACAGTGGAAGAGATGTTGTTTAACAAAATGCAATTCCGTATTCTCAGATATCCCTTAGTGCCTGAGTATTTTAATAATTGTCTTTACTATAATAATATTTTACTATAAACTACTATCTTTTTATTTTAGTTTCTTATGTCATATGTACAAATGCATGTGATATGTATGTACAATATTTGTATGCCTTTTAGATTTCTGAGAAAATCCCAAAATGTGTCCAAAGACACCATATACATCAGGTTGAAATATACACTGGAAATCATTTGAAAATGTTATGAAATATTAATTAATTTGAATTATTTGTAATGCAACATTAAAATTGCCCAAATTGTTTATACTGTGACTTTATTAAAAATGGAATGACTTTTGTAAGGGGTTGCTATATAAACCATAATGTACATTGACTACACTGTGTATCTCTGTTAAATATAACACGAATCCCCTCTGACAGAGCTCATTTTCACCTCGCTTATTATCTGCACTGTGCTTTCCAAGAGACTTGCCTTTCTGATGGTTGTCTATGAACAGCTGCAGGTTTTCAACCCCAGTCGAGAGCCAACACTTTTGGCCAGGAAAACTGAGTGTAGCGCATCAAGTGCTGCTATATAAACTCTGAGAAATACTGATATTTATTATAAGCCAAAGTCAAGTTGAGGCGATACCATATCTTCCTCTAAAGTAAGCTTTTATTTCATATTATGTAATATATCATGGGCTAGATAATCGTACATTTCCATACATAGTTTCCAGCCACCATTTTAATGACACACTTTAGCAGGCTATAGAGTTGTCAAGCCCAGACAAAGCCTCTGTCGCCCCAGCAGTTGTCAACAAGAGGATCTGTGTCAATTCATTAAGCAAAAACCTTCTGGTTTCATTCATCACACACCTTATACACCATTTAAAGTATTTTAAAAAACATGGAAGAGCGTAATCGTAATCAGCGATGAAGAGATAGTAACATATAGTATTACTCGGTACAACCCCCCTTCCCTCCATGATGTGTTATAAACGTAGTCATTACTTTTAAGTGAAATATTAATCTTTAATCATTTTGAACATTTCCATGAAACATGATATAATTGGATGTGGCTGGATTCGTGTTGGAGGATTACAGCTGTTCCTTATTTTTTCCTGTCACAACATTTGATTTATATGTCTAGGGCAAACTCTAATAATCCTGCAAAAATAACATAGTTTGTCTGACCTTTGACTCTGGCTGATGCGAGGAAAATCCCGTGTCTGACGTGGGATAAGTCTTCATGGCTGCAGCAGGCAAGTATGATGCATTAGCTCCAGTGGATACATCTGTGGAAACCATTAAATTCAAAATTGTCTGCATCAGTCATCAAGTGCTCGATAAAGTTACATTTGTTGACTTCAAAGCTCCATTTTATAAATATTACCCACAAAGTGTATAATTTGAAATCATTATTAGACATAGTTGCTTTCTAGTTGTTCAATTTGTACTATTAAGGAACTAGAAAGCACTAGGTTGGAATAACAGAACTCAAAACATGCCAAAAAGCTAACAACTGACATCCAAGAATATTTGCTTTACTAGATGGACGATAAAGACAATGTCTTTGGTATTGTTGGTCTTTACAGTGTACAGTTCCTTATGAAATGGGTTAGAGGTATGTCTTTCTCATACAAACAAATATTAAGATTATTATTCATATTCTATAGACATAATTTGCATTTAACCCTAAAACTAGTTGAATGTACTGTCATTTTAATGATATGGCCCATGCTGCTGGATATGTAAAATAGTATAATGGGATTGTTCTCCTTGTTTCCAAACACTACATTCTTAACTGAAACAAGAATAAACATAAAGTTACATTTGTACCAGTAACTATAGGTTATCTGAGTGAAGACACAAACACTAACTAAAGGCTTCTCAAAAAGTTAGGCATCTCTTCAAGCTGTTTGCAGCCAACTATAGGTAGTTTGTCTTAAACCAAAAGGCAGTTGCCCTCAAAAGCATATTAAGATTTGGCTTAGTGTTGCTGTGCACCATATTTTGGATACTCTAACAGCATACATCAATGTGCGAAAATACACTGTGTCAAGTAATAAAAACATGCCGCCTCACATAACTCTAGAAATACTCCCTGACCACCTATCACTCACGTGTTTTTGCAAACAGAAAAACATCACTAACACTGAGAACAAAAAGAGAAACATGTGGTAACAAATATTTTATCCTACCTTGACTTGCAGAGGAGTAAACCATTGAGTTCGTCCCTCCAGCATTCAGACCGCCATCAGAAGGCCTACCGACAGAGTAGTGAACAGCTCCAGCTGATACCACTGCGGAGCTGCAACAATCAGAGAAGGCTGATTTTAGCTGCCTCTCCCCTGCCTTGCGCACTCATATCTTATGACAGAGCTCATATTCATAGAAAGATTAAGACTGCTACATATAGATCAAGGAAAAGCAAGATAAAATCCTTTCAACACTTGCTATAACAAACACATTTAAACACGAGCAAGGGGGGAAATGAAAAAAACATGGCCATGGATAACAATTAAAAACATGTTCACGTATTATTATCTTGACGAAAAAAAAAAAAGTGAAGTCATTTGCTTTAAGATTATTTTACGTTGCCAATCAGGAGTAAAACCAACATTTTGCAATTACAACCAAAGACGCACCTTTCATTTGCGTACAAGGTTCGGTTCTGTAGGTGTAGTTTTCCCTTCACGTGCTGGTCCCAGTCCTAAAACATACACGCACACACACCATATAAACAAAGTCTCAGAAAGCTTGGACAAACTGGAAGCTCGCTACGATGGTGGCTCTACCCTGTTGTATTGGTTATTGTATTTTATTTGTTTAATTATTTCTCTGTACAGCATTTTGGTCTGGAGGTTTAAAAGTGCTTTACAAATAAAGCTGAATTGTATTGTAATTATAGAGACAACATCTTGGATTTACTTACTTAGTAGCTGCCCCTCTAATCAACCATTTAGCTGTGGTATATTAGATATGTTCAGGCTGAAATGCTAGTTTCTTTCAAAGGACATTTACCATGTACAGTTATGTTTACAAATCAACCAAATCCTCATTCATTTACGTCCAAGCATTGACATGTCTATTGATTAGATTAGATTAGATTAGATTAGATTACTTTATTGTCATTACATACATTTCATTACAAGCAGAGGGGGGGTGGACGGAGACACAATGTATGGAAGCGCTCGTGAACTGTCAACAGGGGGGGGGTACACTGTGTGTGGACCTCTGTGTCGCCTGTCAGCGCAAATTACATGATGCCGTTTAGACAATATAATAATAAAGGGTGGTACCGGCCGTCAGCGAACTGATCCGGCCTTTCTGCGCAACTGTCACTCAAATGCGGGACATAGTCTCAATTTGTGGGATGCGGGACAAATAATAACAATTCTGTGTGTGCACAGTGCAGACCTACACACACACACACACACACACACACACACACACACACACACACACACACACACACACACACACACACACACACACACACACACACACACACACACACACACCTTGCGTTTTGAAGACTGATACATCCGAAATGGATGAACAAACTTTGCAGCCCAGTTTCCCAGCTTTGTAGTCTATCCACGGGTATGCCTCTTGTTTCCTCCGCAACATCTCCTCCGTCCATACCTCTGGGAAAGGTGAGCTTGAACGTTGCTCGCATAGCTAACGTTGACGTTAGTGCTAGCATTATCCACATCTTTAGGCGGCTCTTCTGATGACGTACTAGTAGCAGCTTCACTTGTAGCCTCGGTGCCGCTAGCCTCTTTCTTTTTGTANGGGGTCACGAGCGTGATGAGGAATCATCATTTTTTAAGGAAATCGTTTACATTTTTTATTATAATTACTGTGAAATATGCCTATTATGTTTTCGTCATTATTACAACAAATACACACTTGCAACTGATAACACTGGCAATTATTTTGTATTTATAAGACTATTAAAAAAAAATCATGCTTCAAATAAGTGGGGGTACAGCATACCCCTGCATCTAACGCCCACTACATCACTGACAGATCTATCAGCAGTCTGTACAAAATAAATGCACTATACAAATATACAAGTAAAGGTATATAGATGTAAGATGTATAAATACACTGAGGCGTAAACACAGTATATACATCAGTGTGCTTCAAGTATGATGGGTCCACTCACCTTGAGGTTGTAGACCTTCTTGTCACAGATGCTACACTGGTGTGGCAGTTGAGTGGGTGTGACGGCATGGTAATCATTGACTTGGTAAGGCTGAAGTGTCCTGGTACCTGAAGATAGGGTTTCATCACTTCCATGCAGGGGTTGGTAGCCCCCAAATCCCTGTGTACCACTTGAAGAAAGATGTGATTGTGGGTGGGCTCTGGGTTATACAGTTCTGTTCTGGACCAAATTGGCTGGCTGCTGTCCACATGTTGGCGGCATTAGGAACAATATCCACCTTTCCAGTGTGACTCAAGTTAGCCGGGCCCTTCCATTGCTCCTTGGAGTTATAAACATTCACCTTCTGGTCATTGACACTAAACCCAGCTTGTTGCCCCAGCATATCATGCCCATAGAAATCTCTCTGAAAACCAACATTGCTCATGTTTTTTGCCTGTGTGTTGATCATTGTGTATTGTCCATCACCAGCAGTGGCTGATGCTGTAGATGTCGCTCCACCTAAGTTGTACTGAACACGCCGGTCAGTGTCAGAAGGGTAAGTTGAGCCTGACGTTTTACCATACTCCGCACCTGTTGGCCCACTGTTCCCCCTCCCCAGGATGGTTCAGTTACATCTGCGGCTGGAAAGAACTGCCCGGAAATGTGACCCTAAATAAATGTCACATTGAGCACAAACACGCTCTTCAATTGTAAATCAAACCATATGGCGTGCAACTAAGTTTGATATCCAAGCTAGTTGCATGCCAAACAATTCAAACTGGAATAAAAATGAGTGCAGAAACAATGTCAGAGGAACCGATGGGACAGTTGGGTAACAAAAAAGTGTTATGTTCAGCTAAGTCAATACAGTTTACAAAAAAAATATATTACTGGAGACAATACTGGACCCTACCCATAATATCAAAGATATCTTCATTTATTCATTATACGTAACACGACTTCATTATCTGTATAGATTTGAAACTGCTCTATCTAGAAACTCCTTCTACCAACCGTCAGCCATGGAGTTGTGCATGCAGGGATACCGATGTACTGAATTATGGTGTGTATGATAATGTTTACACAGATCCTTCTTTAAGTGTACTGCACAGCAGGGGGGCAATTTTAATATGAAATTATGCAACTGAATCTTGTGGAAGATTATCACCTCCAAGTTTGTGTTCCTCCTGGCTTATGTAGTTGGGATGCGGTCATGCGATTACATTGCCACATCATAAACTCATCATATTACAACCATGACTTATACTCTAAGCCATACAGATCTATAAACCTGACTGTAGACATATGTTCCCCAAACAGACATAATAACAGACATAATATTATATTATATTAATTAATACGTTTTTAAGGTTGTGCAATTGTAGTTGATCTATACAACTCAACTTTACAATGTGATATAATCGAAAACATGTTTCTCTTGCCTTTAGCATACTTGAACCATTTAAAAATGCTGAACATTTTTGGCAGTGTTGTACAATGATTATACATTTTTTTACAAACTAATTTGAAGATGAGGGATCACATCTTAGGTGTTTTTGTTGGTTAGGTTAACATACAAAACAAAAACATAAAGACACATTACAATTGCATCCCACATTCGAAGGAGTTACACATGTAATTAAGATTATTGACTCACTTTTGACAATTGACAGTTCCAAGTTTCACGGCTGATTGTACACACTCTTAAGTGAGTAAGCATGCTGATGGACAGATACACTTACACCATTCCAGCTTATGACTCAGAGCTATAAATACAGGAGTTGTCCTTTGCCTTCCTGACACACACTGTCCTTAATAGACTAATAAGGACTCTTGGGCTACTGGCACACTGTGCTAAACACTTCATATCTATCTTGTGATGAAGATAGACACAAGAAGTGTCAAGGTGGATGGCGAGAGAGAAGCCTGCTAATGAAATCATTGGGAAACTGTGTCTTACTATGATTAAATCTTATTTTGCAAATGTCCACACGACCTGGAGACATACCTTCTAAAACTGCAGTGGAATTTAACTCTTTGAAAGAACATAATAAACCTTGTGTTAATACAATTACATTATACAGTATAAACTAAAATAGTTGCTCTTGGTGGAAAATGGCAAATTGATCAACTCAAGCGATTATGTCATTGGTAAACCAAAACCCGTTTACTTTCAATAATATTGAACCATCGCGTGAAGATTTGTGCAGTTACACTTTTGTATTGTTGCATCACAAAGAAAAACTGTTAAATATTTAACATTATTTACGAGATAAGAATATGCAGATCTTATTTATAGCTGTGGTTTTCGCCGTGTTAGCTTAAAAGCTCAATACAAATGGTATCAATTGATAGTAAAATGTACACTATCCACTTTAAAATAGTGAGTGGTAGAATTTGCGTGTTTCCATAGATTAATCTATTTTAGTTTCAAACAAGAATGTACATCTGTCCATTTGAGCGGAGTGACATTTTATGTTCTTTATGATTGGTCTAATTTTATTTTACCCAGTACAGACAAGCAATGCAACTTCTGTTGTTGCTAAATATACCTGTTCAAACTTGTTTTCTTTTTCTTTGACCAAGATACTACAAGAACATTGTAAATTGTAAATGCTTACATTGCTTTGATAATATGATACATTTATGCAAACATATAATTGAACTTTCAATACATCTAAATAATTTAAATATCATGAAGAAACGGCTGCAATATTTTTAAATTACTCCTAACTCCAGTCTGCTCCCGAGAAGCAGTTTTGTCATCCAAAACCAGTCCGAGGAGAGTCTTAGCCTTCTAAATTAATAACAAAACAAGCTATTATGTCAAGACTCAAGACTCCACCCGACTAAAGGTAACAATATTAAGTGAACATTTACTGGAAACAATTGGCAATTAATACAGACGTGGCTTACTGCTGCATCATTCGGTTGGGAGAAAATGAAATTCTTTGGGATTAAATACAGACTAAGTGTAAACAATAAACAGCTCAAATTAACACCAAAACATACTGATGGACAATGGTTTGTTGAACAAGTCTTATTCTAAGCCACATTGTTTTGATAAAAGTAAAATAGCCACCCGCCCCACATGCACACACTCACTTTGACAAAGCTCAAAGACAGCTCCGTAGTCATAACAAAACACCACATGGGCCCAATCAGTCCTCAGAGCCTCATTGTAGGAAGTAACAAATTAGAAGTAGGATTTGAGTCCTGCTACAGGATGGCCCTCCATCAAAAACATCCAACAAAATATTCCACAGTCCAAACATGTTGCAGCACCACAAACGGCTATAAACCTGCCTCTATGCAGAACCCCCAACACAGCACAGCTGACAAGACTTACCAAGAGATACACTGAGCGAGGTCCCCATACACATCTGACTCTAAACTCTGCACTGCTTTTGCCTGACCTCTGCCCAGGAGCTGAGTATGACGTATATCTCTACCCTCTAACAGGACGACTAATGCTAGCACATGTACAGTAGCATAACATCACTGCTAGCGATTTTCACCCGATTTTGAGTGGGACTTTGTTCCCCTGTGTTACTGACCACTGGAGAGACAGAGGAGACTCATGTGATGAAAAGTCACAAGTGGTCAGCATGTGTGTGTGAGGACGGGGGTAGATATTTACAGACGAGGCCTTAGGGTAATGCTGTGCAACCATGAAGCTGTTACTTTGGCCCCACATAAAGTTTAATGCAGAGTCGCCTGTCAGGTTCAAGGCAGTAGAGAACGGCAACTATGTAGCAAAATTACCACTGACCAACATTAATACCAAATCCATCTTTTGAAGTAACACATTTAATAAAAATCTCATCATTATGTTTAGGGGATCGTTCCTGCGCCGAGATAAAAAAACAAAAATCCTCAGAATGCCTGGTGAGTTTTTTGACACAAAACATAAGTCATTCTCGCCTGGTTTAAACAACTACTATGAAATGTACATCTGAAATGTATTAACTATGTTCAAGTTTCAAGTTAATATGTGAGGTTTCTGTGCTTTTAATATTTCAGTAACACTTTCTATGACGCCCATGTCTATGACAAATTATAAACACATGTATTACTTATTGTCTTTTATCTGTATTCATATTGTCATTATCAATCACAAATATGCACAATGCTTTATTTCAATAATACAACTACATAATGTATAAGGGGATATGAATGAGTGTATCGCATATTTAGTTACAAGATTGAAATTCAAATATTTAACACACTCATTTCTAACACACAAGCTATGATGATATTTGGTTGACTAAAAGATGTATTGTGTGTTTCTGTGTTCTTAAGTCCCTTATTGCCTTGTGTATATTGTATCACACCCAGTCGGCAAATACACACAAGAATTAAGTTCGAGAGAAAGAAAGTATACGTGATGAGCAAAACCATGTCACTTGGCCCAGGGGTTCCACAGAACGCAAAATGTTAAAGTGTTTGGCAAATGTTAAAGTGTTTCGACACTTGTACATTTGTCTCTAGCTTTGTAAAAGTGTTTCGCATCTTGTTTATTTGTTTTTGTTATGTTAAATCGGCAACCACAATGCAAAGGGTCTGACAAAACTCTTATTCCATGGCCCACTAGGTGGGGCCACAAGGCAATGTTCACAATGCTTTTTTCATACTGGGATTGTTCAACTTATATATGGACCGAGTGCTCATTGCAGACAACAAATGGACAGACATATGTAAGAGAGAAACATGCATACAATTTCACATGAACTTCAGAATATGTGACTCAAGACACAAATCAAGAGGACACCATGCAACTCTAACTCTTCCCAATTATGGCAAAACAGTTACTGACATTCCAGATCCTTAATTTAACTTTTCAACAAATCAGACACGTAGCTGTGCCTGCATAGTCGACACATCATGCCATGAGGGATGGTTTCATGGGGCGAGGTATGGGTGAGGAAGCAGGGTCAGCTTGCTCCACATTTGGCACAGTGCAAATGGGAGGTTCCTGATTTATGGCACTCTAGCAATGGGTGAGGTATCTTAGGGAGACACGGTCTGGCCCCTCATGACCACCATCAGGCTGGCGCATGAACATTAAGGCATCAATTTGATTCTTCTTATGTTTCTCTGATGAGGGCTGTAAAAGTCAATTATAGGGTCAGTCAGTCCTGGCCTTGGCCTCAAATAAACCTATAAGTTTACATGTCTCACATTAAGTAATTCATCAACTTACACACAAAAACAGGTTAGACCAAATACCGAAGTGTTTTTATAGCTACAGCTGGACGGGGACATCAGAGAACCATCTGGCTTGTCAAAAATGCTGCCAGGAAAAAGAATGATGGCGGGGGGAGTATACACTGCCTGGGGGTTTATCGCACAATCAAAAAACATTTTGTTTAAGAAACAATCACTAATTGTTATTTGCAGCAGCTGCAGGGTACAGTAAGAACCAACGGGAGCTTCCCAAGCAGTGGTTAGCAACATCGGAGCTATATTGGTGTACAGGGTGACGTTGCAATGATTTCCACTCCTTCCTCATGTCTTACCTCCTTTCCCGTCCAGCAGCATGCATTTTCATCTGTCACGAATTTAATTAAAAAAATGCTAACCTTATTGTTTCCTGCCCTAAATCAGTTATCAACTAAACGCATTCTTTATATATCTGGAATATAGTGTTTTACTTGCATGGTATTTCACAAATAGAGTCAGCACTATACTTTTATGTTGAAAACTACATGTTGAACATGACATTTCTACATTTGTATGCATGTTCGTCTACAATATTGGTCCAATGCAAACTGGTCTAGATGAAGACAAGTAGGATGAATGGCCTATTATTACTACTATCTGCAAGGGGGAAATTGTCACATCTTGGGAAGAAATACATTTTTACCATGTAACGGCGCCAGACCCTCTTGGAAGGAAAAACTTTGCAATATTTTTTCTTTAGCCCTGTCTTCAAACACAAACAGACAGATATCTGTTCAGTCTTACATGATACTTCCTTATAGTGTTTTCGTAGTACTGATGGTAGGGGCCAGAAATAGATGTTGACATAAGATCAGACCTTAAATGTTGGGGGGTTTATGTCTATACGATATAGAGGAGAAAAGTAATTGAACTCCTATTCGTTGTAGAGCCATGCGCATGGACAAAACATGAACATGTTAATACCAAGCATGTTAGCTGTTGGTTTTGTTATGTAGGCAGGGTAAATGATAATAAACTAGTGTGAAACAAACTAAGACTTATATATGATAGTTTGTTATTGATGTGAAATATCTCAAACCCCACTTTTACTCGTAAAAGGTCACTATGGCATAATTCAAATCTGAAAATAGGCAAAAAAACTATTTACTGGTC
>NW_011361141.1:82433-101816 GCF_000735185.1 Notothenia coriiceps
CGCTCTCCCTGCGGAGATCCGCAACATCCCCACGCTTGACGCCTTCAAAAGGGCCCTCAAGACCCATCTATTTACTAAGGCTTTTGGCCCCTAATCTATTTGTTGTTGTGTCTGTCTGACTGGTTGTCTGACTGCCTTTTGTTTTGTTATGTTTATTTTGCCCCTGTTCTTCTTTGTAAAGCGACCTTGGGTCTCACGAAAGGCACTATATAAATCCAAGCTATTATTATTAAATTGGGCCAGTAGTAGGCCCTTTTTCCATTCCAATTCTCATTCTTAACTTTGGACTTCATTTTGACAACTGGCATCATGCACGATTGTGACTCCATTACAATGACAACGTCCACATACAATATATTACCACCTGTACTTAAAACAGCTTGTTTTAGTTCCCGCTGCAGTAGAGGACTCATGGAGCACATTTTGCCATTACTGTATGACAAACACAGACTCACAATGTGAAATCAATACCAACATTGCTGTCGTGGCTGAAAATGATAATACTAACTCCAAAAGATCTGATTTACTTTGATCTCAACCTTGTTATTACATCAACAGCATGATAATAGATGTCCTAGTTTCCGAAGTAAATATTTTGTGTTATGTAAAGTCTGTTCTGCAAAACAGCGCTGTGACTCCAGAACAAGTAATAACGTGTTGCGCCTCTTTTTCTATATGCATGGACATTTTACGTGAATTCAACCAAAGCCTGCTTGAACATAATAAGGTCAATACTACGTGGACCTCAAACGGAAACTAAATGCGTTGACTACATAATCTGCATTGATATGCGAATATTTTGTTGTTGAAATTACTGGTCAAAAGATGCATTGTGAATCCGTTTTTTTGTTTGGAAAGCATTTACTAAGGCGTTCCATTAATTCATTTTCGTTAATGGCAAATACATTTTGTCATGGTGCCATGGTGTTTGATTACAGAAAAGATTATACAAAGTGGTCTTGGTGAAAGATGGAATGGCTCTTACTGGTGGCAATGTGGTCTCATGATAGTCCCTCTTCCCATTGCTGTCCTTCTCAGTCCATTTAAATCTAATCCATGAATATAAATCTGTTCAAAAGTTATTTGGGATCCCACTGGTGTAAATGTGTTAATGTAGCTGCAGTATTCCTTTAACGCAGAAGTTGTATTCTATACAGGAAGCCGGACATACAAATGTCAACATAGAACTCTGCTCTCACTTCATCAACAGACAGACACTGAACACAAAATAATCAACATTAAACCAACTTACAGAGGGAAATCTGAAAAAGGGCCTTGCTTGCAGCTGTTTCGAATTCAATCACTTATGCACGCTCCTGACCGTCACCATTTCCGGAGGCAGCAGTTGTGTGAAACAATAACTTGACTGGTGAAGACACCCATCCCTACATGAGTTAGTGAGCAAATTAAATGCAGATGTCCTAAATCTTTAAGGCTTGTTGTGGCTTATGACCACAATTACAGCACAGTTGCCTTATTTGTGTTTTTTTGGTAATTGTCCTGCTTGATTCTCCTAAAATTGGGGGCTAAAATAAAGCTACGAGTCCTGCACTTCTCACCTGATCTGAATGTCAATATCATGAAAATTGCAAGCCAGAATTTCTACATCAAATATCATAACATTATTTCTAATGTAAAGGGGGAACAAAATTAAAACAATGTAAGACAATATGGATATATATGTTTTATGAATGAACTGAATGTAAATAACTAAAGAAAAATCCTTCAGGCATTTGTTATTTATCTACTATCTACCTTTATTGTATCTGCACACAGGATGCTGTTCTCAACTTTCAATAACTTTACACATTGTCCTGTTCCCCTTCGCGGATATCAGCAAATTCTCATTCTCATTAACATTTGCATAAACCGTATTCAATTTCGGAATTGAAATATATCAACCTCTAACTCACTAGAAGTCCCTCCTTTACAGTATTAAAATATGTCTGCTGATAAATGAAAGTAGGGAGTGTTGGAGGGTGTGTTGGTGACATGACATGTCCATAATTTATATACTGCCCACCAGTTGCCCCCAAGACAGCCTACCTCTGTATGTGTCAGACAGAAAGCAGTCTTTACAATCTCTTGCCCCATCCCAGCTTTCCATTTCACCTCAGCAGGGGGGAAACAAATAGGAACAGTTTGAAAAGCAACAAGAGCAACCCTATTACTGTACATGTCCAACTGAATCCGAATACAACCACAGATCACCAGACCTGTTCAAACTGCCACTCATTGCAACACATATACTGTACATGAGTGTGGAGAAGTGTGAACATTGCTGATAAGACATCATCTGATCAATGTATATGTGAGTCTCATACATACTGTAGAGTTAAATAATATGGCGAAAGGCGGTTAATTCCATCCATAAAGACTAAAGATGGTAATGGCAATGCTTTGACGGAAAATAACCTGTATGTCCTTGTGTGACACTGCTGAATTCAGACCCATACATCTGGATCTGTAAGACATGCCGAACGAAACACGTGAAAGCTTGTTTTAGAAACTGTCCATGTCCCTTTACTACCAAAACAACAAACAAGTCGGTTAAGCAATACTAATGGAATAATCACACATGGTCTAGCACCACTATCATGATATACCTTTTTAATGAACCTATATACCTACATATATACTGTACATGTAATGCTCAACAGCAAACTACCTTAAGCTGATGGAAAATGTACCTCCAGTAGCTGTCAAACAAACTCAAGTGATGCAAGCATCTTGAACTTCTGTTCTCCTAAAGTCTACTGGCCCTGAACTCATAAAGTCCATAGGCTGTTATATTTACCAGTATATGTAATAATATAACATATAATGTTGGTGAAAATACCAAATTTGGATGGCTGACATTGACCCGGGTCAAAAGATCTTAGATTACATGACAAAACCTTTTATATACTTCACAGTTTATCTATTACAGTGATTTCATAGTAGATCAACTTGCGTGTAGCATTGCTCAGAAGAAAATATGGCTTGGTGACCTACATGAATTTGCCAAAATTACTTTTTAAGAAGTTGCCAAATTGCAAGGGATAAAACTGTTGACCTTGTGGCCAGATTTTACTACGTGGGTCAAATACCAATGTTTAATCACCTTCACCCTTGGGCCACATATTCCCTTAAATGCCAGCTTAACACAAACAGACAAACGTATCTCAAGGCAAAATAACTGCCCCTCTCGTGGTACTGATAGTTGTGTATCAATGCTACTATCAATTGCTTAAGCAATTCAGAGTAAGATGGAGGCACAAAGCATTGGCACTGAATTGTGTCCAAGTTTTTAGCGCACAGTCTATCACACCATCAAGGACTAAAACCTATTGACAAAGTTTCAAATAGACTTGACATTTAATCAACAATTAGATAAAACCTCAACCAGTTTACTTTTTCCTCCCTATGGGAAGATGACTAAAAGCTGGTTTAAAGTACTGCCACCCCATGAATCATATCTTACTGAAAGTTATCATTTAGGTGGTGATTATGAATAACTTTAGGACGTAATTATCACACCCGTCTTGCTTCCTTGCCTGCATGGTTTTCCCTCCCTTTCATGGCCGAGAGGATGAGCCTGGCATCTCCGCTATTACGGACCTATACATAGCCAGCCCTGCTGTTGGGATGATGGCCACTTGACAGTAGGGCTGAACGATTAATCGATTTTAAATCGAAATCGCGATTTTTTTACATTTTTTTTTTTATTCTTGTGTGTCAGTTATCCACACCAATCAGAAGTGCTGTGCTCCACATGTACCAGCCGTTGTTAATCAATCAGAAGTGGCCCATCATGTTTTTGAAAGTGCCTGCCCTTTCCAAATGGCTCCTAGCTGGTTTGGAGAAACAAACCATCTGAGTCAGGTTAGTAATGCTCCATCACATGTTTTACATCTCTTACAGGGTGAATCTTAAACTGAAGCTTGACTTTAAAGCAACTCAACAGAAGTTTCATGTAAGTGTAGTTCTTTCACTCGTAGCTCGGGCTGCGGGGGTGCTAGAGACGGGAGTACGTTGATAAGACCTTCATAGCCGGAGTTATGGCCGCATTTTACAATAAACTTACGTTGGGTCGCTTAAAAACAAATATCGCAATTTGAATCGCAATATTTTTCTGAAAAATCGCAATTAGATTTTTTCCCAAAATCGTTCAGCCCTACTTGACAGTGATAACATTTAAGCTCTAATTTAATATCACTGTATATTAGCTCTTTTGATTTATGTTCCAGTTTTATTTGAAATACTTAATTTATGACGGAGTGTTTATAGTCGTGACGTCATGTGTCTTATATCCGTATATTCATATGCCTGCCTACATTCCAGTCATACATTTCTGAGCCCCATCTTTTCCAAGATGAGAAAGAGTTACACCATTATAGAACTGTATTGATAGTAATAGTTTGTGGCAGATAAGTGTACAGAGTCTTAAGCATAAGCATACACAAAAACAATACAAATACAAAAACACACCCACAAACCTAAGTATAGTCTTTGGTATATTCATTTGTCTTACGTGCTAGTGGTTCACTGGACATAAGACTAGTGCTAGTGGTTCACTGGCTAGTGGTTCCCTGAGTCATTAAAAAAAACAATGCGTATAATACATACAATTATATTTTCTAAGGGCAGACTCAGTATGTGGATTAGTGATGTATTGGCTGTGGTTAGGTCATTTTAAGTTTTTTCTTTTTACTAAACAGTTGCAGGGCTTTTGCCATCACAAAACCTGCACTTGCAGAGTATCCCAAACTAGGTTGCAGTTTTCCAGTTTTTTTTGTAAAAAATGTGTTTCATTAGATTTTGAATGTGTCTCTTTGTCCCCTCTGAGCCAAAGCAGATGTTACAATGAAGATTTTGATAAATATACAGTTTGAAGTATAAAACAGTGTTAACAACTTCATAGATTAAATGCAAAAAATAATCCTGGGGTGAAGGACAGTCGAAAGGGGGACTGACCAGAACAGCGCACATTTCCTTCGGTTGATGTGTGTTAGTGTGTTGCACCTGTGTCTGGTGTAGGTACTGTACATTTGATTTCCTGTTTTCTGGTCCTGTCACCGTGTGGACCAAAGCAAAATGCCTTTGGGGTGAGCACACGTGCTACAATCTCCCCGTCCTCAGCTGTTGGTGCCGACCTAACAGAGCAGAGCGGCTGCGTGAGACTTTAAACAGGGGGTGGGTTTATGTGTCGCTAAGATGCCCTTACTCTTCTGCTGGTAAACCTGGAGGGCAACATGCTTCCTAAACATTCTCTCTCAAAAGGCTTTTACAATAGCGTTGTAGAGAGCTGATAATAAGCACATTATAAAAACATCTAAATAGTGGATTTGATCACTTTTACAAAATGAAGCAGTCTACAGAAAATTGTTTTGATTTGTAAATAACTAAAGCCTTAATTTCTGCATTCGTATAGGTACATGGGTTAATGAAGGCCCAAGTTATATGACATTTTGTAATCTGCACATGCTGTGGACAACATCTTTGAACATGCTGAATGTACGTACAAGCCTTCACCTGTCGAATATGCCCTTGTGCATCAAACTTATCGCTGCTTAAATAGCCTTGTCAGAAAAAATTGCCCAGAAGTGGCAGTATTGTTTAGATCTTAAAACAATCTCTTACTACTTATGATTCATGGAACTGAATGTGAGATTTAATAATGTTGAGCTCAATGAAAGGGCCTGCAAACACTTCTGTATACTTACATTAACTTGTAATTATGGAACCAGGTCAACATTATGGTGAAAAACTCAAGACGACATTTGAGGGAAAGCATTTTTTTCTCCTTCTACATTTGTTGTAATTTTTCAAGTCTCACTAACAGATTTACCCTTTCCAGTCGGGTGGTTAGGATACAGGATGTTTGCAGTTAAAAAATACAACCCCTCGACAGGTTAATATAACACTTAAAAAAGTAAATCTCTGTAGAGACCTGAGCAAAAGCTTCTATTTTGACAGCCTTTATGCTAAACCAGGGGTGTCCAAACTAAGGCCCGGGGGCCAAATGCGGCCCGCAGGACATTTTTGAATCGGACCTCAGCAAATTAAAAAAGTATAAAGAAATATGGCCCGCAAATGAAACTTGTGCTTTCCATATATTGTACTTCTTAAATATATATGTAAAAATATATTACACAGTAGTATTCATGTGTTAATAAGCCCAGTTATGAAATAAATTCACGTCAATTCATGTTGAAAACATTTTCTAACAAATCTTAGTTGATAAAAAAAAGCCCAATAACTTATTTAGATAACAAGCTTGAAATAGACCCTTCATATTTCCCCTTATTATAATCACTCTGAGGCCTCTGTTTTAGGCGATGAGCTGCCAACAAGATAAATGAAACCCTAGATGTGGTGTCTCGTCAATGTGTTAGTTGTGTTTGTTTTAAGTCTGTCATTTCATGTTCATTTATGTAATTCCAAGTCTAGTCAGGTTTCTATGTAGAGTCAGGTTTTCTTGTTACTTGACGTCTTGTCTGTCATCTCTAGTCGAGTCCCCATGTTTCATGTCATGTCTCGTTTTCCCATTTCCTGTTTTATTTTGTACTTACCTCTTGTCTTTCCTTTCAGGTCCTGTTACTTCCTCACTTTGGGGGTTTTTCCGCCATCGTCAGCGTCTGCCCCGCCCCTGATTGTTTCCACCTGTTCCCAATTCCCTCATGTTTAAATAGTCCTTGTCTCCCTTTGTCTTGTGCCAGTTCGTCTTGTTTCAGTGTGCTTCTATGTCCAGAGACCCAGCGTTAAACCAGAGAGGAGAGTTTTATTTTGTTTGAAATCCAGAAGTTTTGTTTTGTCCTGCAAGAGTGATTTTTTGTTATAACTTTGTTTTATTTTTCTCATTAAAATATGAGTGGTCGCATTTGAGTACAGTATTTTTGTACCCCGTTCTAACACTAGAGAGCTGTGATGTAGGCTGTTTTTTTCTAAAAGCATAATTATGTATCAAGCCTAATTTACCTACATTTTGCTAAATTATAACTTAACTTACAAGGCAATATACCTCACCTCTATAAGTGGCCAAGCCCTTCGTATATTTTTCTGTATGTGGCCCTCGGTGAAAAAAGTTTGGAAACCCCTGTGCTAAACAGTTTCGTCCTGCTTTTGAAAAGTAAGCAGTTAAAACATTCAAAGAGCAATTGGAATAATTTGCCATAAGTCAGAGAGGAAAACACTGAGACTGCCAAAAAGAAGACTTTATGTGTATGAAATGTTCAAAAATAATAAGCAATAATGTTGTTCGCCATTTCTAAGATCGTATTTTATCTGACCTTTAGTCTTTCAAAAACAAAGTGCTTATCCATACACAGATATAAACCAGGGTTTCCGCTAGGATTTTTTCTCGCCGGTCAAATGTCCGAACAGAATTTATTTTACCGGACAAATTTGAAACTTACCGGTCATGTTTCAATAATAAGAATAAGAATTGTGTAGCAGAGTTTCCGTTAGCAGGTAATTACCGGACTATGACCGGATATGCTGATGTTTAAAACTCAGTTAATGGGAGTCATTTTTATATTGCTTCAGTTTATAATCGTAACAGATAGAAAAATTCAGATTCATTTTTCAATAAATGATTCCACAAACAACATAATTATTACATTCAAAGAAACTACTTGTAGTAGATGAAGTACATTATTCAAAAGTTTACATTAACTTTGAATAATAACACGGGAGAAACGGATCCTCTCTTTTCCTCTCTCTCTCTCCTGACAGCTCGTCAGTTTCTCATGCAGCGCGCTAAACAGAGGGCGGGGCTTCAGGTCAGACTCAGCAGCTGTTCTGATCTCTCTCTCTAGCGTCCGGTACTTCACTCGCGTATTTATCCATATCTATCAGATCCAGCTCTCCTGATCGGCCTTTATAGAGAGCATAGATCAAACTATTAAGAGTGAATATCGGCCGATAATGACCGGCGGCCAATCGATCGGAGCATCGGACATTTTGACCGGCAGGTTTTGAATTTACCGGTTTTTATTCAATTTTACCAGCTAAAAAACGGTAATTACGGCTAATGGAAACCCTGATATAAACATATAAACACATGAATTTAAGTTCTATTGATTTAAATAAGTTATCACTTACATACTTATATTTCTATACTTATATACGTATATTTTTCTAATTCCTAATATTTACCAAGGGGCAGTGCATCTCATTAGTTTCATATGAACAAGCATTTCAATTTAGATTGTGCTTACACCAAGACCTTTAGATTCTGCTAGCTCACATAAAGTCTTAAGAACTACGAAGCTAGTGATGAAGCGCTGATCCCCAAGGACCTGATTGATTGTCTTCTATAGTTTGAGCTGAGGTCAACCCCAGGATTTTCCAGAGAACCGAAATGTCACAAAGGTAACTCAATGACCCTTTAGCTATAACTATACATTTTCATTCTAAAAGAAGAGATATTATAGATATGATATGTTTACAGTAGTTTCACATTCTCAAAATGTCACAGCTGCACTGACAATTGATTCCAGTGCAATAAAAGAAAACTCAACAGAACTACAGAAAGAGGCGCTATTTGAGGCTGTGTACTAAGAACTGCAACATGCTGAATATTGTAGTAATCTATAAATACATAATTGGTTTCATGATAGACATCACATACATTACATCAAAGACTCATATTGTGTTAATATTGTACAAGCTACATTTTTATTGCACCATATCAGAAGAATATTGCGCCACTTGAGTTACATTAGAGCCTAATTTATGGTGGCCCCAGAACAAATCCCTGAAACTATTAAGATTTTGGATGAACTTGTGTATCCCACTCAAGCTCATCCAAACAATGTGCAAATCTCATTGATAAATCTATACGGATGGAAATATTTGACAACACTCATATCTCATTGCTTTATTTTAATGTCGTACGGTGTATAAACACATTTAAGCCTCTTTAACTCTGTCAACTCCCATTGTTCCAGATAGTTAAGTCTGCTAAGTCTACCAACTCAACGCCTGTAAACCCTGTTCCACTGCTACATAATAATACTGTCTGCTGCAGGGTGAGAACCAGAGACAAAATCTACAGTACTGGTAGATATTTGCTGAAGTTAACAGAGGAAATCACCACAAGTTTAATAATCTCTGGTATAGCATTAAAATGGTAGCCAAAAAACTTCAAACTGTTTATTGATGTATACGATAATAAACCCACCAAAGAATATACAGAAGAGGTAACACGTTTCCAGGAGCCATATCAATTTAAAAACGAGCCCTCTTTTGTAAGTTCTCTCACCATTTGATAATGAGGATAATGGTGTTTTTTAAAAGTATATTTTTGAACTGTCTGATGGTTAGCGAATGTACATTTAATAGTTTTGGTGAGGGAATCATGGAACAATTCAAACTCAAAAAGGTACAAGAGCTTGATGCAGTGTTGCTAAGTTGCCAACCTTAACACTATCTTAAAAACTATTTGGACCCACTTTGCAACTTTTTTTGAACAGCAGAAAATCAAACAACACTCAAATGTTTTGTTTGGTGTTTTTCTACCTTTTTTAAATGACTTAAGTTGATCTGCCCATGAATGCATAAAGTCACCCATATTAAAATTTGAGTATGATGTCACCTGGAAACGTAGCAAATGGTGCTGGTAACTTTCATTACACAAGAGTTGGCAATAGTGGCTCAAAAGTAAAAATGCAATCCTTCCTTATACAGAAAGGCACCTGCCACTAGAATTGAATTTGGGCAAAAAGATAAGTCAAGTTGAAGGAAATGGGATATGATTTTTCCACAGCACATTGTTGTGATTTATGCTGATAATATGAATATTTCTTAAAAAATGTTATTACAGGATGCACCTAGACTTGATTTTTGTCCCCACGAAAAAAGACAGACCTGGCCCTGGTTACGACGAGGCCTTGGAGGCACCTGCCTGGTGCCGCACAACTGTCAGCCATTTAACATCAAGATTAGCAACAGTTGTTGCCACGTGTCAACACAGCAATGAACACATGCTTAAGGTGGTGCTGTGGGAGGAGATAGTAGTAAGTCTACAGGAGGTGACGCAATGAATGTATAATTCCTATAAGCAAAAGGAGAGAAAACTCTTCTCACCTAAAAGTAACACCAGGCCATAATTAATCTGCTACATCTAAAGTTAACTAACGATAAGAACTGTTGCTGAAGAAGCAATTAAATCTAGTCTCTTAAAATACTTTTTATTTAGGAGGCAATAGACACATGCAACATTGTTTGTACACTGCCTTTCCTTTTCATAAAACCAACTAGCCTGTATGGATAAACTGCAAACCAGTAATGACTTTCAGAACTAAAGCAAAAAAAATGTGTGTTCAACTCTAAATAAAAAAGTAAAAGACTCACTGCATTTGTTTTGCTTAGCCTTTTTCAAACGAATTCAATGAATTTCAAAGGAGACCCCAATGTCACAGAGCAGTGAAGCCGGCTCAAAAATCAATCTCAACATCTAAGTCCAGGCAAGCTTTAGGGCAGAGCCACATTAGGTGCAGGAAAGCTCATCAGATTAGCTCTTGTTAATGACCTGCTGTGGGATGGGAGTGTTAAAAGCAAACAATCTTCAACAATGATACCAAACAATTCAACCAACAACTAATATCAAATTCAATTAAAAAAAGCATAAGGGTAAATCCAGTGATGACATTTTAATAATCCATTCATTTTATAGAATGGGTATTATTTATTCATAAATCTCAGGACTGAAGAAAAATAACCCATTTTTGAAAGACACAAAAAAGAGCTAAATAACATCAAAAATATGTTTTATAGTGTTTTACAGCAAAAGGCTCCTTTGACTCAGAAGGGCAATAAAACAGCATTTGTCGCCCTTAGGTTGCGCCATGAAATGTAGCCGAGGCTTTTTGCTGTTCAACAGCTCGAGAAAACACTCTACCCCATAAACACAAAGTGCGACCCCCAATAAAACCAAATAAATGAAAAAAAAATGCAATGTCTCAATGCAAGAGATTTACCTTTCCTGTGGCATTTTCACGCGTCAGTGTTCTAATGAAGAGCTTCACATATTGTAACACAAGGTACAAGTTGCTCCTTCGCCTCCTGTGACATGTTGCCAGAGTGATATAGAGCCGGCAGGTGGGAAATAGCAGTAAGAGGAGGAAAGTGAAATAGGAAAAACAGGGAACGGATAAGTGCTAATGTGAATGACCAGACAATCTCTTTGACAACAAATCTGTTCAATCATTCAAAGATTAATTATCACAAAACCAAGGGAAACACAAGACTACAATTCTAGCAACTTGGAGCTTTCAGTTACCCTATTATTACATAAATAAAAATTGTATTCTCTTACAAAAATACAGATTGGTTGTAATATTTGATGGCCTGTTCAGAGAGTGACAAAGGACAGGTTTTTATATAATTTACATGTAAAAAAAATGTGGACCACACATTATCCGGTAACAAGATCACTAAAAAGGGCCAGAGGTGTTAAGACGGAAACTATGCAACTCTGATTTTACACTGAAAATACAAGAAGGTCCTGGTTATACAGTAAAAAGGGGATACTAGGAGAGGACCGAATAAAACGGTAAGTGTGTTAATAAAAGAGGAAGTTTGTCTCTCCATTCTAACTGCTATCGGACTTTTTTATTAATAATGCAACTACTTACTATGGGCATATTTGATTTGACATATAATATTAATTTAGTTATATCTAAATTCTGCTTAGTATGATATTGTTTGTCTATTTGTTATAATTGTTATGATATTATAGGATAATTATGAAATGTTATGCTTTCTTTTATCAAGCCTAGCTGCAGTTGTAATCTATTAATTTTCAAATGAATAATATTGTAATCCTTTTCTCTCACTAACAAGAGTTGAGAAATCTTAAAAACAAAATTACTTTCTGGCTATATTGCAAGTGAAGTGTATTTGCAACATCAAATCCAATCAAGCCATTCATTAAGTATGAGTGCAACTGTATTTTTTGCAATAACAGCAACTAAAATGAAATGGAAACTGACAGATTAAAATTATAATTGCATAAACATGTTACCTGGTGTATATGATTTTGAGCAGCTTTGTATTAACAGAACTGTTAATACAAATATTTCTCAGACAAAACTCTTGTTGGCTCACACAAAATCTTAGAGAACCATGCTGAATATCATGTGTTGCTGCATATCCTTAATTAGTTGATCTAAATTAAGCAGCGGAATGAAAAATCCATGTATGGACCACTGTAACCTTTTACTTTGTCGCTTAGCAGGTAATATTATGAAATGTTGCTACAAGAACACATTCACACAAAATACTACAATTTGCTCTTATTCCCTCCTGCGAACATAGCAAATATTTGACCAATAAAGCCAGCTTACAGTAGTATCAAGAATAATCCAGAATACATTATACTCAACAGTACGGCTGTTTGCCACCAATAATGTCTGCTCAAAGAGGTAACTAAAGTAATTCCTATAATACACAATTCTGCTAAGTAAAAATTCAGTTGGATTGCGATTCAGCTGCAAAATGTGTTAGTCGCCTTATGACCTAATACAGTGTTGAGATACAGCTTTATAGAAAAGCTGCGAGACTGAACGTACGGCCTGGACATTAAAGAGGCCGGACTTAAAAGACTTTACCAGATGCATTTTTGTTTCGCGGATGTTACAGCATGATTTTGCAAAATATATACTTTTTACATTTCTACAAATCTTCAAGACAAGACATGGTATTTTGAAAATGACTGGTGATTCTTTTGCCTTTCAGTAACAAAAAAAAGTTTTCGCATATTCTTTTGATTTAACTAAGACAAACAATTTCAATAGATCACCACATTCACCTAAAAAGTTGCTTGTGTTTAACATAGTTTTACAGATTGAATGATGTTGATTTCTGTATTTTGAATAAATAAGATCTATTCCCTGTGGGCAAAAATGTTTAAGAAGCAAGTAGTACAGTAGTTAGACTTCTTATATTAGAAGACATCAAACATATTTAAATTCTCATGTGATAAGTGTTTAAAAATAATTATGTGCTTGAACCATTTTTGAATTATGTTAGCTTGTTTAATCAACATAGTAATTGTATTATATTCTCTTGCACAATGCATGTATGCGTCCCAAATGTATCTCTTGGGAAAAGACGATGACCTAAGATTGATTCAGTGGCAAATATCGTAGTTTGTACTAAGGATTTATAGGTCATTTTTGGTCAAAATGTTTAGGTACTAAAAAAAGTCTCACCTTTAGAGTGGAGAACTAGGGGCCAGTATTTATAATTGAAAATTATTTAATTCAAATTCACTTAAATACTACTTAATAGGACATATCTAAATACTTAATTTTGAGGCATACTGCAGAATAAAGTTTAATTGATATATAAATTAAGGCTTGACACTGCGAGAGATTTCCTGCAAGTTGACATTCTAGCACATGTAAAACTTATTTTCAGCAATACTTCCCATCACTATCGAAAGCACTGGGAGTTGCTGTGTATTCATGAATGCCATCACCCAAAGTTCTGTGGAACAAATACATATTTCATACAGTAAGCACCAGACATGTGCTTTAACTGGACACACCTTGGCCTTTTTAGGGTGGATCTAACTTTCTCTTACCTCTGCAAGAGTTCACTGGTTGTCTCGGGGGGATATCCACCACTTTGTCCTTTTCCCGGCATTTTTGTATGGTCTCTCTTGACCCTCTCAGTGCTACTTGTCCGATCCTAAGCTTACTGCATGGCAAAACAAACTCCCTAGCACCACCTGCAGCCTTAACACCCCCCTCAAAAATAACCACTACAGTTAAGACAGCAAATCCTGATGAGTCAACCTTCTGAGCCAGCTATGTTTTTCTCTCCCCTTACTTGCATGTTCAGATGACAGAAAGCCCAGCAGGAAGGGAAAGAACGGCTGCTGAGCTTCAGCAGGGGTTCTTCCACTCAGCTACTCCTGATCGACAGCTGCAAAGGCAGCAAAGCGCCCTTTAGGCTATTCTCTCCAACTCTCTTTCCCTAGAAAACAACCCAATCTACAATTACAGGACATTTCTTCACTTCCCCTCTTCTCTCCAGTTTCAAAAGATGGGAAAACCAGATCAAAGCCTCTTCAAAGGGAAACAGAAGGTTGACTGAGTGAAGTTTAAGAGGGAAAAGCAGAAGAGGTGGGCTCAGGGGACGGCAAAAGGGGGGTGAGTAGAAAGGGACTAAATGGGAGTCCCTGCCCGGGACAGCTTCACGCGGCACAACAACAGGGAAAAGAAAGTCCCCCCCTGCCACAACTGATTATCACCTCCACGGTCCTGCACAAACACACAGCCACAGACACACACTCCTTCACATATTCTGGCCAATGAAGGGATTCACTGGGGTTCTGGGAATGCAATCAGTCACTCAGTAGGTGTCGTGATCAATTTAGCTGCTGAATCATCGGCGCGGTCCTTTCTCCTGCCCCTGGAACACCGCGTCAGATTATTCACATTTTGTAATGGCCAGGCAGTCTTGGGTTTCACATCTATGAGCCAAAAGGTGGGGCGTGCGTGGTAATAAATCCCCATCAGGGGAAGAAAAGTACTGAGTGAGAGCATATTAGTAATCCTTTAAGGATATACCACACCTCAAAAGCAAAACATAGGGTCTAGCTTGGTGTTTCCAGGTTGAATTATTTTATAATATGTCATTTGGCAAGGTGAATGATTTTGAGATTGAAACGTATAGTGTTTCCAAAGGATCGGTTCGAGAAATCGCATTTGTGTTTAATACAAGAAACCATAACTGTGCCTCAACAATTTTTTATTTAGGACAAATGGTTACACCTTTTAAAGGTTACCAAATACAATTCAAAATTGAAATAACAAGAATAGAAAGATTACAAACATCCAGTTTGTAAGTTCCAAGAGGTTTGGCTACTTTGCTTTAACTTAAAAAAAGTTGTGGAAAATCAATGAATTGGTTTTATAAAATGCTAAAATGTGGACCATGTAAAGAGTGGCCTAACTCAAGCATTCTAACTGTTTAATCAGGCTTTTTGACTTATCATAGTACTATGAATACATTGATTAATCTACAGCGCTGAGTTTACTGGTTGGCACGTGGCCAAAAATTGTTTGCCATGTGCCGCTACCTAACTCACAGATTATAAACACCGAAATCACAAACAGTCCAGCATTCAAATTTGATTAAATAAGGCAAGGCCATCTGGCTGAACATAAATTAATGCTGTTTTTAAATGTCATTTTGCTCTGTATTTAAGAGTAACTAACCTCTATAGATAAAAGCAGAGTCAATATCATGCCAAAAGAACTTTATTTAACCAACCAAGAGATCTGATATTATCTACATCATCGCATTGTATGCTTTAAAAAGGCAACATTCAAAACATATCTAACAGATTCTGAGCTGGAAGTAACAAGAAACTATCGCTATGCGTTGCGTGTTTGCAAGCGCATGCATATACTCATGTGACAACTCTACATAACAATCCCCCAGCTTATTTTTGGCCCTGTGAGAAAGCAGATACCACTGTAGCAGTAGTGGTTTCTATAATGGTGCATGTCTGAATGACTCAGTGTTAAGCATGGCAGAAACAAAAGTGAATTACAATGAAACCGTTTGTCCAGTGAACCTCCTGCAATCTTTGAAAACCATCAAACTCCATAGCCACGATACAACAAATACTTCCCAACAGTTCCCTACTCTTACATCACCATTCTCTTTAAAATTATACCATATGAGCAACCATGCTGTAGCCACTGCAATTTAAGGAATGAAAAAAAGTTATTTGAAAACAAACATCTACATTCAGACAGAAGAAATGAATACGCTAATTATACCTTCAAACATATCACAGTCGTACCCATGTTAAAATCTAGATCATGCAGCTGACTGAGTCTGTGCATGTCTGTTGACTGTTTGCAGTCCATGGAAAGATGTTGTCTAGTTCTAACCATTATGGTATTAGTAGTCAATCAGCATATGGGAAAAGCATTCTTACTACTATGAAAGTCTGCCATCAAACCACATTTCCCATAATTCACCTATGGCTAACATTAGCGCAGTCATGTGAACAGATAACATGATGAGAAGTGATCCGTCATATTCGGTGTAGCCAGCTGTGGTTGAAAAGCCAAGTGACGAAAAGTCATTTTTAATGATTGAGAGTGTCAGCAAGAGGCCTTGCAAAGAACTATCCCCTGACAAAGTGTGGAAGTCCGAGTAACAACTTATCACCACTCAGAGGAGCAGGCTCTCACAGATACAGCTCTCAGTTGCAAAATGATTTACCTTAAGCTAGTCATGCAAACAACTGCTTATTCCTTGACTACCATTGTGCTTTGTTTATCAATATTTGTCTGTTAATGTGCAAATGTGTAAGCCTTAAACTTTTGACGCATGATATCTTATGGTAACTAATATTTTGAAGAAATCACATTTTCAAAACAATAATGTCAGTGCTAAAGAATATTTGTGTATGTCACAAAACCATCAAATATCCTCTATAGCACTGCTGCTGGTACAAACTAAAAATAGAAATGTATATTCTACATTGCTATATCAGGAGCAACGTTGTCTGCCTAAAGTAATATAAATATTTGAATGAAATATTTTTATATATAATATATTTTGACAAATAATTTACTTTAAACTGCATTGGTATGAGGCCAGAACTTTGTATCTTTGTGTGTGTTTGTGTGCTTAAGCTTACAGTGTGTGCCCAGATTGAATTGTGTTGAAAGCAGTATAGTATATCTTACCATGCATGCAGTCAATTAGGAGGTATTTAGAGTGTCTCAAGTTTTACGGGGATAATAGGAACAGGGAAATGGTTTGTCCCTTGTGATAATCTTGTTGGATGAAAAATGTAATGGCTCCACTACCTCTCCTATATCAGTATCACCATTATATTTTATGACATAATATTTCAGTAAAACAAAGACAACCATGACAATTCATACTGTATGTGAAATGCCAAAGTAAGACTGTGCTAAGTAAGAACAACTCCCTTTCCAGGCGATCAGTTTTCCAAGGAATTGCTCTGGGTGCAGCTGGGAATGCCACTCTGGAGCTGAGCATTCCCATGAAGAGGGGAATGTTTATTTTGTAGTGGCTTTAAGCTGACATGTGTGAAGCCATTAAGCAGGCTTAGCCTGTTAATTAAAGCCATTCTAATATTCTACCTTTAGCCTCATTAGAGAGAGACCTTTATGTTGAGCAGTGAGTAGGCTATAGTATGCGACAAACCAAAGCTCACAAATTCATTTACAAACCCATGTGACACACTTTCACACACCCTGAAGGTCAAATGTGGTTTTGGTCATTACATGAGAAGAAGGTATCTATTTCAGCAGGCCTCTTTCATTATGTGCACACTAACAGGCACAGCAGCTAGCACCTTGGACTTACACAAACAATAGTGTCCTCAACTTTTAGGTTGAAGCTGTTTAATTGTATCTATTTAAATAAACTTTATCCCAGGAAGTATATACACAATCAAATAAAAACTAAAAAATTCACCATTAATCCCATGCAAAGAAATTGTTCAGTTGCATGCTTTCATTAGAGGGCATCCAGATTTATATGCAGGTTTTTATATCCTAAAGCTCCTTGACTTTAAACATAGCTTCACTTCTCTTAAATCATGAGAGGGCCAAATGATCAACTAACAGATCTGTCAAAACATGAACATAGACCTGAACGGCCAGGGCAGGGAGACATAGGCACACACCCTCATTTCAAAATAGTATATCTGATTCACACCAAAAAATAACTTTTTAATTTGCAGTCCAGACATAGGTGTCCTTGTGGCTAACCCAGATTGCAGAGAAGTTATGACAAGCTATCAGCATTTGGCCAAGGATTCAAAGAACATATGACCTCATAAAACCAGCTTTAAAAAGAAATCACAGACAACAACAGCCTGTAAATTCCTTTGACAGCAGTTGCATTTTTTATTGTTGAACTAAAATAACACGGTGACACACACAGCCACGGCACCACATGCAGAACCCCTATCTTCCAATAATGTGACTGGTTTTACAGAGCAGAGACAAAGAAGCAGTCCAGAAATAGTTTTATGAGCACATTTATAAACTGTTTTATAGACCTGAATGACACGAACACCACAATTGGAACCTGGTCAGATCCTGTGTAAATGCATTGAGTCCAAAACCTGAGAAGCTTTAAACATCTGAGATAAGAAAAGAGTTTGTTAACACGTTCACATTTTATAGACTTGAATAGCCCCTACAATAACTTGAAAATAACTAAGTGGCAAGTCTTGTAAAAAGATTAAATAGTTTCTTCTCAACTGTGAATTTACAACTTCACACTTACCCTAAAATTGCCACAACTGCTCTTTGATGGGCAAGAGTAAAGACTTTTTACTCAGTCGATGGTCCTGTCAGAGAAGAAAAGAGTATTAAAACACTACTTGAACTGCATGAATCAAGCTGAATGAAAATAAATTCTTATTCCAAATCAAAAAGAAAAATTACCATACATTTTCATGACAAATTCCGCCTATGTTGCTTGTGACAACCTGGAAATTGAAGTCCAAAAAACCTGACAACCAATACTGCTCAGTGCGAAAAAATATATAAAATGTAAAGCAAATTCTTGAAGATTAACCACTTCAAAAAATTGCTTTTGAGTTTTTTTGTCAAAGACGACCCTCATTTTATTGAAATATAGATTATATCACAGAAAATTGAAAAGTAATGTATATCATTACATTAAATTGCATTTAGCTGACGCTTTTATCCAAAGCGACTTACAATAAGTGCGTTCGACCAACAAATAACAAACTTGAAGAAACCAGAATCATATAAGTACATCAGGTTTCATAGAGCTAAAACATTTCAAGTGCTACTCAACTGGCTTTGGATAAGCCAGTCCTTTATTAGTATACAAGTGCTTTGTTAATAGTTCTATCGCTCGAAGTGGAGTCGAAAGAGATGAGTTTTCAGTCTGCGCCGGAAGATGTGTAAGCTTTCTGCTGTCCTGATTTCAATGGGGAGCTCATTCCACCATTTTGGAGCCAGGATAACAAACCCACGTGTTTTTGCTGATGGGAACTTGGGTCCCCCTCGCAGTGCGGGTGCAGCGAGCTGTTTGGCTGATGCAGAGCGGAGTGCACGTGCTGGGGTGTACGGTTTAACCATGTCCTGGATGTAGGAAGGGCCAGATCCATTCGCAGCATGGTACGCAAGTACCATTGTCTTGAAGTGGATTCTAGCAGTTACCGGAAGCCAGTGAAGTGAGCGGAGGAGCGGAGTGGTGTGGGAGAATTTTGGAAGGTTGAAGACCAGACGAGCCGCTGCATTCTGGATGAGCTACAGAGGTCGGATGGCACATGCAGGTAGACCAGCCAGGAGGGAGTTGCAGTAGTCTAGGCGTGAGATGACGAAAGCCTGGACCAGAACCTGCATCGCT
>NW_011361141.1:108306-113882 GCF_000735185.1 Notothenia coriiceps
TAACAAAATGCTACAGATTTCTATGACTATTTTAGGTGTTCCAAAGGACGGACCCGGTGTCGCACATTAGTCATGGAAGAGAGCATGGCCCGGCATCTTTCCTCGGGAGTCGGTCTCGTCGTCGTCGGTTTGTTCGGACTGACAACGATAGACATTTGATACGGCGGCTTTGTATTAAAGTCGGTTAGTCGGCAGCAGGTCTAGACTACGAGTTATTCCGCGGGACAGTCGACGGGAAAACGACACCAGACACTAACCAAATCTGAGCATAGGTTCCACTGCTGCATGCGGAATCAGTCATCGGATCAACACAAACAGCTCCTACCGACGCAGACCGACACCTACGAGCCACGATCACCTAGCGGCCTCGACATCTACCTTGTAAATTGTCACGAATAAGCATCAACATTTCCCGTACGGGACATCGTGGTACCTCGTATCACACCCGACCTGACATAAAATGTCCTTTCCTCACTTCGTCTCCCACCCAACAGCTAAGAACAAGTCAAAAGAAGGAGTGGGAGAGTTTGAAACTCACGCGCGCGGACGAATTTCTCTGCGGATGGTAACTTTGTTTGGTTACCACATCGACATAATTTCAGTTCTCACCTTTGTCAGCACTCATTTAGACTATACAGATCTTTAGCCACTCTTTACGCCTGCTTTACATTGGGGCCTCCTTTGGCCCTTCCGTTACTTAGCCCTCAGAGGGCGCTTTTAGCCCTCCCAACCGTCATACTGACTGTGTGTGTGTGATCACTACCCTAAATACCGAGAAAACTTTCCCCTCGGCCTAGAATACCGAGGCAAGGTAAAGTTTCTCGGCAAGTTTCTCACAAGTTTCTCGGCAAAAAATTCCCCCGCCCAATGATCCAATATAACGCTTTTATTAGTGGTCCTAATTACTAACTGACATAACAGTCTGGTTACGTTATTAGACGTAACATTTGTACTGTTTTCCACCGCGGTATAAGTACAGTACACTTACATAAACTTAATCGGAAGGTCGTAGGTGACGCAAAGGCGCAAACCGGAGTAAAAGGTAGGCTTTTTGTGCAACAGATGGACAGGACATAGTTGAACAATACTGAAGAGAGAGAGCACATAAGGCAATTCTTGGGTGGGTAGAGTGAGGAGCACGACTTTGGACCACAAGTGTAGAGACAGGATTTGCCTAACAACCTCGAGCTGGGGGGGGCGGGACCACTCGGGTCACACGAGACTAACCAGTTTCGCTGCACGTTGACGAGCGCTCCTCGACGACACTCCCTCGTCATGTCCCAAAGCACAGCTTCTATCTACGTCAGTCTCATCCCACCCAGAAGTAGTGTCTTATGCAATAAAAAAAAAAAAAAAAAAAAAAAAACAAAAAAAAAACAAAAAAAAAAAAACCCCTTGGTTTTTAGTTCGAAAAATTTTCCGATCACCTAAAACGTCCGTCACTCACGCCTGTTTGCTAACTTGCTAATTGTTTCTTGTCCGAGAGTGGTTCATGCTGAGCCAAGGGGAGCAAAGTATAGTTTCTCGGCAAGTTTTCTTAGCCGAAAGCGCTGGCTGTGTAGTGATTGTGTGTGTGTGTGTGTGTTGTGTGTGTGTGTGTGTGTGTGTGTGGTGTGTGGTGTGTGTGTGTTTGTGTGTGTGTTCAAGCATAAATCAGAGGACTAAAAATTACCCTTAAGTTAGTAAACTCACAAAGGGTTCTTGGCACAAGACGTCAAACACACCCGGATTGACATGCAACGTATCAAAAACCTTCTAAGTATCGATTGGTGTGACTTATAATACCTAATAGAGTATAAAAATTCGGAGTTAAACAGGGGGGGGGGGGGGAGGTGTAGGAGATTGTAGTGGTCTTCAGTATCAATCCCCAGTAAAAGAGTTTTTAAAGAAGGCCCCCTCCTAGGGGGGTCTGGCGGGATATTATACCAAACAGGGATAAAGGTATCGGGGTGGTTTTTATAAAAGGTGGTCGGCGGGTGGAACGTATTAGGTAAAAATACTTGTTAGCTCTCAGTTTTCAATGACGATTATCCATCGGTTGGACCGACGACGAAGGCCAGAACCGATACGCCGTCAGGTCGCGTTATATCTCTCTTCTCAGTGTCGCTCCTGGTTTACGAACTACAGTCGCACCAAGTCCCTCTGAGTCTATCAAGGGCCTTCAAGCACCACCCTGTAAACTTACGGTACTAATGGCCTCTATCTTGATGCTAGAAAACCATTTATGTCAATCAACTTATTTCCAAAATTCACCACACGTTATAAATATGTTGATAGCTACACATACATCAATGTAGTTACTAAACTTTTTCAATTTAAACGATTATAAACTCCTAATCTATTTTATTATTCATGAAATAACTATGGTTAAACACTTTACAAACGAAAACGTCGTCGTTTCTGTTCCTTAACATGTACACATGTGTTCTGTCAATTTTCTGATCTTAATTTGTTAACTTTTACATTTGTAGAGTTTATCTTTATTTTATCGTCTTTTATATGTATCACACTTTGTCGATAAAATGACACATTGTATATGTACAATCCGATTGCAACGGAACCAATTTCTCCGACAACGAAAACAAATAACGAAACTTAACAATTTGTTTATAATAGAAGAATTTGAACTTACCATCAGTCCTCGTAGGTGTAGGATACAAACTATATAATCTCCCTCCCCTACCCTTCCTCCAAAGTTATAAGTCTAATCTATGTAAAGATGGTTAAGAACATTAAGGTTCCACCTAAAGTCCATTAGTCAGCGGGACCGCGGTCCTCAGTTTTGAAAATTAGAGGTGTTGGTCTAGGCTAGTCTAAAACTTTAGGGTAAAAAACACTCGAGGTTCCTAGTCTGTTCAGGCCGGTTTACAACAGGGACCTCAAGTTTCGTTAACGTCCTTTCCGTAGTGGGCTAGGTCAATGCTAAAAGTTCTACTGATCTAGGACTTATAGTCACCGAAATTAGGTGGCTAGCGGTAGATCACCTATACTTTTTATTATGTTTCCTTCTGTTCTCTGGCTGTAACGTCTCTGTAGATTACAGATTAATTAAAAAAAAATAAACTTTCCACTACTGGCTACTACTTAAAAAAACAACTTCTATAAAAATGAAATTAGATTTAATGTAAAAACTCAAACTGTTAGAAACGACAATGTGAAATATCGTAGTTGTAAATACAGTAGTTGTAAACCAACTTTTTGTTTTATCCGGTGGTGTTTGCCTCGTTTTTACCTTTTTTATTTTACATAAAGGGTACTTCCGATTTTTCGAACATAATAAAGTCAATGTATTGCAACGGTATTTTAAACGAGATTTTATTATAGATTATACATTTTACTGATACCAACTATATAATATTTACCTTGTTCATTAAAAATAAAAATAATTTTTTTTTTTTTTTTTTAAATATATTTACTTATTTATTTTTAATGACAATCAAACATGTGGGAAGATGGGGGGTGGCGCCCCTATGGGCCGGCCGCCACTGGAATTATGGATTATAAATTAAACAAATTATTACACAGATACATTATCAACCTATGGATTAACCGATTCAGCCGCGAATTTTTCTCGTTTTAATGCCATTGAACACGTCTTTTGATCAGATTGACAGCTACGGTGAGACGATCTCCCTAGAAGCTCCGTAAAGGTACGTGTTGTGATGTCAGTGTTTGCTTCCCCTGTCGCGAATTCGGATGACTCAGTGATGATACTATATACCTAAATAATCTGTGGAACCTCAGCTTTAATCAGATATCTTGTATGTGCAGCTCCGATAAGTAATAAGGGTACTTTTATCTTGACTTCTGTGCCAAAGTCCGTTAGCATTTTTCGTTAAGGGGTCATTTAGATGCTTCTTATGAGACTTGTGTTTTGTTTTGGTAAAAATTGTTTCTATCGTCAGTTAGCTGAGATTCTTCTCGTTAATCTGGTATAACACATTAATAGGTTCTTAAATATTAAGATGCCCTGAGACACAGTTTCGCGAAAAATAAAACCAGGGGTTTAACAGGTTAATAATTCCTGGAAATAAACAAATACATGGTGGCCGAACAACCCATAAAAATGCATCTTAAAAAATTGCAATGGGATCACACCTGCCTCAGCACTAAGGGTTCAAAAGTGGGGGCCAATACAATTATGAATTCGACAATGTGAAGTCATGACGGGCCTACTCTGCGTTTGATTGGGCTCTTTGGTTGGGTTGGTTAGGTACCCTATTATAAGAGATAATTGTTAGTTAGCATAAACATATCAGGAAAAAAAGAATATTTCTAAGGTATAGAACCCTTTATTTGTAACTTGGAGTGGGGGTAACTTAATCATTCATTAAGGTTAGTGTTAACTTAATGAATGACATGATTTAAGTTAATGAAGGAGATCATTTTTCCAGAGAGATGCCTATGAAACCACAACTCATCAGTGATTATTTGTCTTGCCGCCTGCAACTCATCTGTCATCACCTTTCCGGAGCCAGCTCCAGCTTTGGGACAGTAAAGTGTTTATATCGGGAATTCCACTCAGACCAGAATCACATGTCTGCGATAGGCAGTGAGACAAGCTGACAGATGACACACAGACCTATAGTCTGACACGCAGATAACCCAGACGGACATGGAGATGACTTTGGAGCAGCAGAGAGATAGTCAGTCACTGTGTAAGGCCTGCAGGCAGATGGACCACCATGAAGTGCAAGGACAGAGACAGTCTGTTCATGGGATCCCCCTTCCTGCTCCAACTTTGCAAGCAGTTAATACACACCTGTTGGACAACAAATGAACTTGTTGGTCGTAAAAACCAAGACAGCTTTATGCATGTTTTTATGATAAGGACCTTGAATATGTGAGCTAGCGTCATCTGTTCCTCACTGCACTCCACATCCTGATATCAGAGGGCAGAGGGGCAAGTGGATGGTTGATAAAATTTTGTTTATTGTTTTTGGGGAGATGGAATGCCAAGCAGAAAAGGGTGGATTAGATTGTGGAGGAAATCATTTATGGGCGAAAAGAGAAGAGGTGTCAGCATTTAAAAATAAACTAATAGTCTGCTTCTCTGGTGCGCAGCAGACGACAGTTTGTTTCATTTTTCAGAAGGTTCGGTTTGCGTTCACACGGGCAAAAGTCAAACGGACTATAAACTTTAAACACAAGTGATGTGCACATTTACTAAGCCACTTAACATTTAAATGTGTACTGCCTGGATTCAGCCATTTTCCACCAAAGATTTGGGAAATTGGTCCTTGCGCAAGGCATTGTGGGGATTTTAAGACCGCGGAGGATACACATGTGCAGCCTCGAAATTTCCCGCTACGAAGGACGCTGGACTCGGTAGAATTCCAAGGAGCTGGGACATTGGAACAGTCCTTCGGCGGGACTCGATGACGTAGCATCCTTGAAATAGTGGCTCTGGAGCATGCATGTGGGTGGGCCTGGGCCCACCCACATGCATGTCTGGCCCACCCACAGCCAATCAGCGTGTCACAGCGATTTTGACGTTCCTGACTGCTCTCGCGCTCTTTCTCAGCCAGTAGCTAGCGCAACTGTACAGTACCAAGTTGATTGCAAAATGGCGAAAC
>NW_011361142.1:0-3321 GCF_000735185.1 Notothenia coriiceps
TGACCGTTTTTTTACGTTTTCTTTGCCCGTAGAAGTATTAGTGCTGTACTTTTATTAAAGGTTATTGATTTTAAAAAGAGAGGATAAATCTGTAAAATTATAGTGTTTTCCTGTAAAATCTTTAAGGACAATTCCTGTAAATTAATTGCTTTTGCATTTTATTTCAGTTAAAGTATTTTACTTTAATGATTTTTCTTTGGCAGCCGCTGCTGCCAGTCATTTGACCGTTTTTTTTACGTTTTTTTTTTTACAGTATAGCTAAAGGTCTTCATCCATGTCATTGGTTGTGTAGGGCTGTTTATAACCTTTCATAGACATGCCATTATTATTACACTGTGTTCAGACTCAGTTTCTTGTCCCACAGTATGTCTGTGCATGGCTCTAAACCAGGCATAAATACTGGAGTGACTCTCAAAAGACTTATGGCGAGCCCTTCTCTCAAACATCGAAGTAAACAAGGCTGTTTTTCAGGCGACTCAGCAGGCAATATATAATCCACTGAAAGTTCACTCAGACAGCAACCTTTCATCAGGACCCGTGATAAAATCTAGTAACCTTTTACCTTGATATCCGTTGAACACAAAACCCCTCATATTTAACTGGATATAGTATATACACATGATCTATTATTTTTGTTGAGTATCTCTATAGAATGTTAAGTATTTGTTACTAGAGCGGCATAGGGATCTTTTCTTGTGTTTAGCACAAGAGCAGTACAAGGACAAGTGAATGTAACTGCTCTACTTTCAACATTTTCCACCTTCTTTTCAGTTAGCACTGATTTTCATTTGGTAGTTTGAAGCTGTCGCTGTAAACATGATAATCAGTGTGCAGTGTGCAGCCACTTCTTTCTTATTGAAGGCACTGCAGCGGGGAAGGTTTCAGAGATATTCTGCTGAACGTAGCGGTGGCTATTCAAGATTTGTTCACTTCTGATTGTCAAAACACAGCTGTTTGCTGCAGCTTCTTCACTTTTGAAATGACGGAACATGAAGATATCATCATCACATGTTCCCATAGCACCTACTTCACAATCAGCAGCCACACCTTTAGAATCAATAGATTAGCCACTGTTGCAAAACCCAATTTCCCCCTAGGATAAATAAAGTACTCTGGTTCTAATTCTGATATTATATTACCATTTAAAGTGAGCAAATAAAAACGTTAGCGTGAAACGAGAGGATGAATTAAAGCATCATTTATAATTAAACTAGACGTGCTCTGCCCTCCCACGCCCTGACACAATAATAATAACTAATCAATACCTGGTTGAACATTCTTTCACTCCTACCAGGAGATGGGAATGAAATACGTTGCTGTATAATTCATGGCATTTTTTTTTCCTTCTCCACATTGATGATAAAATCACACCTCATGACTCTTTCACCCCCCTGGGTCTCATCTAATATTCTTCCTGAGAGCTGTATTTGAACCCTAACATGAAGTGTTATTTTATATTGTACAATAAAAGGTATATATTTCTAGTTTCTCACTCTTTCTTTGGAGCATTGGCACATACTTTTATGTGTTTCCCTTGTTATGCTATCATCGTGGCTGAAGACTTTCCACTCCTCTGTCATGAAATGAATCCATTCAGCGGTGTAAGTCTTTGATTGAGCTGTAGTCATGGTTACCTGGATGTTCGATAGATACCGGGATGGACTGGAGAGACACTCGCAGCCCCCCCCCTCCCACCCCGGATTTCTCACAGAGCTATAATTAAACACAATTTAGAGCGAACCACGGTGTTAATCTCTCGCGGTGGTGTGTGCAGAGATTGTGGATATTGCAGGGATGTGGAGAGCCTCTCGACAAACTCTTATTGTGATCCTCCGGAGAATAAACCGCGGGCATGCACCTCAAGTGTCCTTTTCAATCCACTTTTTATAGTTTTGTTGATGTCTTAAATGGAATACAATGTGATCAGCTTGGTTAAACATGATGCTCTGAGCTGGCACATTTAAATGACACTGCAAAAAAAGAGGCATAGTGACACAATACTTTTTACTTTATTTTATTTATAAGTTTAGTTACCAGGTGCACAGTGCACATTAATTGACATTTCTGTAAAGAAAAGGCTATTTTCCATCTGTACTCCCTGTACAGATGTTGCTAAATCACCCTTTCAAAACAAATATTTGCTATATGCTATACAGTAAAGGGCTATTGATTGAGACATTTCAGAAGATAAACCACAAAATCAGATAATCCCCTATACAGAAAAAGAGAAATGACAATGACTTTGATGTCCTCTTCTTCCGAGCAAATCTCATGAGGGAAGCAGACAGAACACCTAATCCCTCGATAAAGTCGAAAGGCCTCTGCGTCTTTCTTAAAATCCTGAGGTACATTAGATAGAACTCAACAGCCAGACACCCAAACAAACATGGTAGCAGAACTACTTCCACATCATCTAACTGCAACTGCAAACTGCATGACCTGTTCTTAATAAACCCTTGCCCACGCTACAAAACAGAACTGTGAATGAAGCTTATATTGAAACACCTTTCTTATCCTTCTGCTTTGAGTGCTTTGTGAATGCTTTAGATTCAAGCCAAGGTTATTTAAGGTGATATCAAGGCACTTTTGCTGGCTAGTTTTGAATAACAGGCTAAAATTCACCATGTCTTTTAGATTGGAGTTGCGCTACACAACGCCTGTGGTGCAAAGTGCAGCACCTGTTGTGATGGGCGGGCATGATGTGAAATCCATTTTTCACTCAGTAAAAGTCAGTTGTTATTGATGCATTGAAACATTATGTTCTTTTATGTTTGACAAGAAAAAGGTGAAATATCATTAATCGGTTGATGTGATTTGCATTTAAACCTCTAATATAATCCACTTTTTCATATGTTTGGTAGACCTGGTCTTCTTCTGAAATAATGCTTGTACCTCAACCCCAAAAGGCATAATTATAACAATATCTTATGAGGACAAATTAAGCTATCAGCATATGCAGGCTACAAGGAGGTCACATTCATTTCTAAATAAATTAAGCAATAAAATAAAATCTTATGTAAAAATCATAAATGTTGCAATACATTTTATTTCCAATGTCACAATTAGGTAAAATAATCCCCATCCAACTACTTTTTTTAATTAGTTGCACAAATTGCACATTTAACAAACATTTGAAATGCTATCATAATGTATATCTGACAATGTTTAATTGACACGCAATAAAATACAGTACGTAAAAAGTCTATGTATCTGTTAAACTCCACACTCCAGATCACTTGTTGATTATTTTTGCCTCAGGCACACATCAGGCAAAGGGCACAGTAGTAAAGCAACATGTCTAGGCCCCCTGCAGCGGGATGG
>NW_011361142.1:3351-4000 GCF_000735185.1 Notothenia coriiceps
GTGTGCCTTGGCAGGGGGGAGGCTGTGTGCTGTCGGCTCCCTGTGTTTGGGTGAGCTGCAGAGATAGCATGCCTATAGGGAGCAGCGGCTCATCAGCACATCACCTGGGACAAAAGGCTAAAGCAGGAGGCAGGGATAACACTGTTGTGTAATCGCAGCTAACAGAGACATGCTTCAGTCTCGGGTTATCGCACCGGATCATCAGACTCGGGGTAATGGTTTTGGGGAATGGACCGGGCACTGATGTGAAAACTAACGAGCTGGGTTCTTCCTTATCTCACTCCTAGGCTTTTATGGGTCAGAGGTTTGAGAGGTGGGGAGACAGGAATAGCAACGACAGAAGGAAAAAGTACCACATTGCAAGAAACAAGTTCTAAATTGGTGATTTATTTTCATTGTTAATGTTATATAACTGTCTACTTTTGTTGCTGTTTTCAAAGCTATTGAAACTGATTCCTCCGCCACCAACCACAATTGACCAATAGTACTATTTATACTTATTTTGCAGATGCTACATTCCACACAGGTGTTAACTCGGCAACAGAAAAAAAAGTGGTTTAGTTTCCATCCATTTGTTTTTATGTTCATCTCATGTGGACACTTTTATAGATTTAGCATTCGTAAATCTTGCTAGTGTCTTGGCATCAGA
>NW_011361142.1:4042-14176 GCF_000735185.1 Notothenia coriiceps
CAAGAAAAAAAGTTGGTTTAGTTTCCATCCATTTGTTTTTTTGTTCATCTCATGTGGACACTTTTATAGATTTAGCATTCGTAAATCTTGCTAGTGTCTTGGCATCAGATTGTTTAAAAAGTGGCTTTTAAGAAGACTTATCCGTAAAACTTGGCAGAAAAGGCAACAATCATAAAACGTATTGGATCAAATTGTAGACTTCGTCAATAACATGCGCCTCACACAGTTATGTGTGCATGTGTAGTTTACTCAATTTTTCCTTTTGTGTTATACAATGTTTTTTTCAGAAAATTCAGAGATTCTTACTTGAAAAGGTACAAAATAACTATACATTCAATTCAACCTCTATTTTTGTATGCGAATGGTATGCTATTAAAATATCCTAGCCGACAAGCCTATACATGTGTTCCTCTCGTATAAATGATGTACAGCCCAAGGCTTCCCTTGTAAGAGCTCCTTTATGCTTTCGAGGGCAGCTCTACCTGATCATGATACATTTTCTGTTAACCCATGTGGGTAAAGAACGAGTAAGACTGAAGGAGACTTTCAATTGTAGCTCTCTGAATACATCACAAACAACACTGCACACTGCAGTGGATGAAGCAAGGAATTAAAAGTATTGTATTCAACCTCTTTGTATATCTGAACTTCTGGAATTATGTTGTAAAGAAAAGTGCGAAATTTGTCTTTAATATAAGCATTTTCTCGCAGTTTTGTCAGGACCTTGACACAAACTGATGAACCCAAATGCACGACCCAGAGACAAAGTCTTGAATGTAAAAAAAGTATATTTATTTATCACAGTTCAGGTAATCCCTCTTAAAAGAGTAGGTGGTGGAAATAACAAAAAGCGCTCACAAGGAGGAAAAAACTAGCATAACAAAAAGAGGACGTAAGAAAAAACTTAAGCCAACAGAAAAAAAAAAAAAAAACCTGACATGAGTGAAAAGTGATCCGTTCAGAGCTGAGGCTTGGCACGACCTTTCGGGGAAACAAACAAGACGAACTGACACAGGACAGGGGAGAGACAGGACTATTTAAACATGAGGTGAGTGGGAACAGAAGGTGGAAACAATCAGGGGCGGGGCAGACACTGATGATGGCGGGAAAAACACATAAAGGGGAGGAAGAAACAGGGCCTGAAATGAAAGACAAGAGGTAAGTACAACATAAAACAGAAAATGACAGACAAAATACATAAACATAACTAACACATTTGAGGAGACACAACAAGTTTTCTATAAGTGTTTCTCTTCCAAATAATTCTGTACTTCTGTGACTCCAACTCAGCCTTCCTGAGCTGTGTGCTCATGGCTCAAAAACCTTTAAAGTATTTCCGTTGTCTATTACCAAAACGACACATATAAAACTGCCTTTGTGATTGCTTTTGCGCCATCACTGGGTGTAATGCTAGCTGTTTTACACATGGCTACACAAAGGGTGTCATAAAATGTGAGGATATGTCTTCTGAATCCTTGCCTGCACATGTTAGAGATCATGACTTCCTTTCAGAAAGGTATGCAGAGCTATCAATTAAATATCTCATTAAATGTTTAATACGGCCTCTGGCGGGGATCCACAGAGGATCAAGACATTTACTCTCCTCATTAAACATTCAAGTGTCTTTGCTCCTGGCCTCCATAGTTGGACCTAGAAATAACCCACAGCAAAGCCAAATTCTCCTATTGTAATGAACAACACACACCATGGAGGGAACTTTAATTCAACTATATTTGTGACTTTTAAAATAATGATAGTCACTCACACAGACCTACAGAAGCAAGTTTCCCTTTAGGCATCTTGTTATATTCACTCTGATTAATTACATTTGACCTCACATAACTCTGCCTGCACACACTGCTGGAAGACGAACGTGTCTTTCTCTCCTGGATGGTTTAGCAGTTTTTGATCCAGTCTAATGTTGCTCTGGCTGAGACACAATGCACTGACAAGGTTAATTGAAAAAAGAAGCCGTCTATAAATAAAGGGCGAAGAGGGCTTTGCTTATGGTTCTGAATGTTTGTGAACATGCTGTTCTAATACAGGAAAAGTTGTGCACTGTACGTATTTATCCCTTGAAATCAATAATCCATGTAATCGTTTACCAAGAAGTATAAAGAGAGGAAGATTCTGAAGTCAAACAACCATGTAGCTGTGGGGTTAGGATGAGGGTTGTTATTTAACCCTAACCATCATAATCTTTTAAACAAAGTTGTCCAAAATATGAAATTAGCACGATTTGTTGGACATTCATGGGAGAATGGTCTGGAGCAACTTTTTCGTAAGATACGAACCGTAAATATAAAAATATGACGACATACAGTATATATGCTCAGCAAGTTAGTCACGTTTATTTCTAATTTTGTCAGAATGATTGCCTTCGATATGATACGATAACACTTTTATTTTTATTGTTAGATCGAGTCTGAAATTGTTCTTGCATAACAGCATGCTCCATTTGCAACATCAACAAGGACAAATATTAACAAAATGAACAGGGAAACAGACATTTAACATGACATTACAATCACTGGAGAGAAACATATTCAATCTGATCTGGGATTCAACTCTAACTGTACAAAAGAGTGCTTCAGTGTAACCTGTATCTCAGATTTGATGGTAGCAAATCATATTCGAAGTTCAGGACACGCTTGGGGTCAGAGATTATGTTTTTGGCCAGCCTCAATATGTTATTTTGGTAGGGTTCTCTCAAAGGTTGACCTACAATCCTTGAGCAGATTTTCAACTGGCGCAGAAACACCTACATGTTCTTAATTCAGGTGTCAGCTATTTATTTATATGTCTGAATCAATATGTGTCTTTAATTTCTTCTTTAAGCCAAATTATATGTTTTTTTGCATGTGGTAAATACATTTATCCCCACCAATTAGCAGAGTTTTCATTTTGCATTGTGTATAAAAGCTGCGGTAAATCAGGAGAAAAAGGAAACTTACATTCGCTTTAGTCTCAGGTTTCAGGGTTTTATTAAATACATAGACATACATTCACTCAATGAAAACCCAAACAAAACACTTAGTATTCTGTATGTAAATGCAAAGCGAAAGTATGCCTTAAGCATAGAGTAAATACCACTTTGTCTCCAATAATAAATGTCCAAAATGTCATTATGTGCACAGTACAAATGTTCCCATAGACCAGAACAGGGTGCCAAGTCAAGCTGTATAAATACATAAATTGCATAAAGTGCCACACACAAAATGATTGTTTAAGTGCAGTTGAAATACATTTGGAAACACAAGTGATTATTTCTAATGTCAAAAACTGTCTATGGACTGTGTCTATTTTGAATAGACAGGAGGACGATTTAAGTGTGAGAGTAATCTCTGCACATTCCCACAAGTGTGTGTGTGTGTGTGTGTGTGTGTGTGTGTGTGTGTGTGTGTGTGTATGGAGACCGTGGAAGATGCACTGAGCTCAACTTTGTGCATTACCTTCTTATGACTTTGTGTACCATGAAATTATAAAAAAGGTCAGCTTGCTTTTCTACAACAGCATTTGATTTTAACTTCTTACATATGTGTCCTTACCTGTGCAATGTAACATGACTGCTCATCTTCCCTTCAGCTTAAAATGTCCAATTTCATACAAATGTAATAATTGCTATAGCTACATTACACTATATTAGGCAAAGAAGATATATTTGCAATACAACACTGTTGAAAACTTTGTAATGTGAAGTTAATGTTTTAAAGACACACTTTTGAGTACAGCTGTGGGACATTTATTCTCCTGTGGAAGTGTTTCTCAATACACAAGTAAGACAACACAAAATATTGTTAAGTCTACTTGAATATTAACTGAAATTGCATATCCAATAATACACCTTCTTTGCAGCTTTCATTCATTCAAGTGATTCAAAGTTGTGTAATCACACTACTTGTATCTTGAATGAACCATAATTAAATCCCAGGATTCCTTAGGTCTTGGCATGCCAGATAAAAACAACCCACTGGTGGACAATCTGGAGTGACAAGGTTAAAGGTGAAACCTCTGAGAGCTCCTCTGATCCACCAGAGCCTAAATACAAACACTCTGTCAAGCCTCCAGAGTAATCTGTGTGTTTATGTTCCTAGATATCCCTCCGCCACCCAACCCCCCCTCCACTCGTGCTTCATTACTCCACATCTCCACTAACCTTTGAATTCAGATGCAGTGGCTCCCTCGCTGCTTCTCCTGCTGCCTTAAAGGTTAATATATTTCCCGCCTGCCTTGTGCAGCGAAGCGCAACGGGATGGGAATCATGGTCATTTCGCATGTGCGTCAAATGTGTCCAAATTGAGACATCCAGAGAAAATTACAATGGCATATGTTTGACAGGAATTTGCCCTTTAATACAAATGACCTGTATTCCACCAGATTGAAGACTAGAATCTAGATCAATATAGTTGTTGTGTGTTTTGTGTCTGTCTGCCATGTTTCACAAAGAATAAGCTTTATACCTTGAGCCTTACTGGTTAGTAACGATGATTATGTTCACCCATACTGGCAACAGAACACACGCCACTGAGAAGAAAGAGGATCGAGCTATCGGAAAGGGCATGGCGAGAAGCGACGGGGCAAATTGATTTCTCCGAGGGAGTGAGCAGCGCTGATGATCATGTATCGTATGTTGTGTTACATAAGCATTTGGCCACAGCTGAAGGGAATGACAGACTGTTATGAGACCTGGCTCAAAAGGCCAGAACAAAGAGGAGACACACCATATATAATTAAAGAAGTGCAAAATGAGTAAAGCATGAGGTGTGGACGTCAGTGGTATCAGTAGTGTAAATGCAGGGTGAGGGTTGCATGGACATGTATGAGTGAGGGTGTTGAGGTGCACAAAGTAAAGCAACTGAAGTAACAAACAGCATACTCAACAGAACCGGGTGCCTGTTGGAAAAAGCAGTGGAAGACAGAAAGGAGCAGAGAGGCTTTAAATAGCTGCAGGGCACCAGACCCAGGTGCCCTGAGTTACTGCAATCAAGGCTGGACACAGCACAGCCACACCCTCTCCAGATGAACCCACAGGGGCATCACACAGACGTAAACGGCAACATAATTTCAGAATTCAAGTAATTGTTGATGACAGGGTCAGAGATTTAGGGCCACTGGGGGGTATATTCTGCACTGGAAAGTCTCACAAAGAGATCCAGTGGTTCTCCATGGTATTGTTGTGTCACATCACTGAGGGTTAGCCCTAAGCTGCAACATGACAGACGAAATCAATTTACGTCTACAATCCTGGCTGGGCTTTCAAATGGCTCTAAACTGAGGATATTTGGTGGTGACAGCTGTATTCAGGGGTTATTTGACATGTTTTCCCTTAAGGGCATTGTGCAGAATTGTTTTTTATTTGATTTTCGGTCAGATTTTAGTCGGCAATAATGCCTCCTTCTTTCTTTTCCCACATTATGTTGGTGAAACATTTATATGTGAGATGAAAAACAAGAGAGAAAAGTGCCTGCAAATGACTTTAATACATTTTTGATGAAACCCACAGACAGGATGATGGAGAACGTGTTCGCTGACTGGAGTTTTATTATTAGTAAACCATAGTGCAACAGTACTCTGTGTGTGATGATGATGATGATGATGATGGTGAAGATGATGATAATTACTTTGTGATGGATAACAAGACTTAAAATCTGCAGCCATGGTTATGACTGAGGATTAGCTAAATGATGATTAGCAAATATAATGCATATCATCATAGTTTAGCGCGTTAGCATGCACATTTGATCTAATTAGCACTAAAAATTAACTACATTTGAGGTGGACAGATACAGTATCTCATTCGTATTTCTTCATAACATTTGACCTGATTATGCGGCTGAATTAATGTTATTACAATTCCGAGTTGGTGTAAAATAAAATGAACCAAAATGGTCAAACGATTGCAAGCCGCTAGCAAGCCATAACAACAACAACAACAACAACCATTTATTTGACCTTAATTTGATTTGTGCCCTGGCTTATTAGCGGGTGCCGATCCCTTCTTGCTCATCCAGAGGAGAGAACACTGTCCCACACTCGCCGCCCCGCTGTAACTCCAGTAAAGGAAGCAGCAGGTGGACGCGCGCACGTGAGTGGAATAAACCGCAGAAAGTGCGAGAGATCGAGTTCCCCATACATCATAAAGTGAACAGTGATATAATTGTTTTGTTGTATTGTACTTTTTAGGTAACATAAACAAACTGAAAATATGTTAAACATTTTGGTCTGGTTCATGCTTGATTTAAAAGATGTAATGGACCATTCACAGACAAGTGTAAAGGTCAAATCAGGTCTTTTGAATAGAAATTTGATTTGTTTGTTTTCTGATTTGTTGAGCTTTTTGTGCAGCAGAATGAGCATCGATTCATGTAAGTGGCAACTGGGAATACTGCGCTGTTCATTTCATTTAAGCGTCTTTGAGTTTCATGAAAAGCGCTATAAAAGTCCCATGTATTATTATTATTTGAACACAGCAGGAACCCATTCATTAGCAGTGAGCCGATTCTGGCTGATTAGATTCTAAGCGCTGTACTTTTTGAACGACATGTTGGGCTCATGACTGTGGAATAATCCATCTAGCAAAGAGATCATTTCTGTGTATTGTCTAGCAGCCGACACTAATTTTCAATAACTATTTAAATTGTTAGCAGTCTTCTTTAATGGTGTTGTCGTTCTTTGATGTTTTGTGTGATTTCATACTTATACTGCACATTGTTAGTAATCACAATACTGTTGAGAATGAAGGGAAATATGAGGTCTAGTGTAGTTGGAGTAAAATATATTGAGAAATATTCAAAAGTGCTGATTCTGTCTGTAGCTTTAAATGCTAATGAGCTGCTGCTGGCCACGCCCCTCTGTGAAGTGATTGGTTTTAAAAAAAACACAATGGTGCTCTAGGAGGAGATTCAGGTGATAAGGTGGGGGGGGGGGGGGGGGGTGTTACCTTGGTTGGTTATTGGCTAATTGTTGCACTACCCAATACGCTTCTACTTTTTCAATGCTATTTTATTTCTATTTGAGATGTTTATATTTTGAATTGTTTATTTCTTGTCTTTTAATTTCTCTAATGTACAATGCCTTGTCTTTATATGCTGCTGCAATGCAAACATTTTTCCAAATTGGGATCAATAAAGTACTTCTTATCTGAAACAGTTTGACATCACAAAGTGGCCAACATCTGATCAGCTCCTTTTCAGACAGCTTTTTAGATGGATCAGGACAGAAAGAGAGGGAATCTTTTTTCTACAAACTTTCTGAATCTCTTAACAAAGACGCGACACATATTTATGTATGTAAGACATGAAAAAGTTGATTTTGCACAATAGGTGACCTTTTAAGATAAGTTGTAAAAACAGACATTTTTATTTGGTGTTGTCATCAGGTAAAATCTTTTATTTTTGTAATGTGTTTATTAGGAACGAGCACTGGGTCACTCAATCTCCTTTTTTGCAAATATTCCTGCAAACAATGTGTGATGTTGCAATGTGCAAATGATCATGTACTTATAATAACTTTATTTATATATGACCTTTATAACAGGGTTTACTCAGTGCTTGACAGACAAAGCTATAAGCTAAGGTGATATGGCGACCTTTAGTGACTTTTGAGCCAGTGCTAGCTGCTTTTATTCGATAAGAGCTGGTAACACATACTCTAAATGTTGTTTTCCACAGCTTTCTGACATACATTGAACCCAGTAGATCGTACCCAGTTGCAGACAGGGAGTACTGGCTTAAAAAAAAACATTTGATATTTTTATATCTTTGGAATTAATAACTGCTGGAGTGTTGGAGCTGCTAAAAGGCCAATCAATAAGAAACTTGCTAGTCAACAGGGATCCAGTCCTTACTTGAACTGCAGTTTATATCATCTGGTATTCATCTATGTGCTTTAAAGCGCTTGCAAATATTTCAAATTCTGGAACGTTCCACATATAAAGTGCTGGCCATGATTCATCCTTGTTTTCAATAACATTCAAGCCATTTTTGTTACAATATTTAAAACCCACATATCTCTTGTGACCTCCGAAGAGGACCTATTATCATACCAGGATCACAGGTTCAAAGCTACAGGGGAGCAGGGGTTATGTTCAATGAGATGAAAGCACTTTTTGCATATTTCATCAAACATTTCCTCATTCAAAAAACGGTTGAAAACACTTCTTTTTTTGTGTGTGCTCGCGTCAGGAACATTCACATCACAGTTAGACCATTTGGATGTGAGAAAGTTGGCAAATAAATACTTTTCTCTGCTCATAATCAAAATTGCTCACTGGGTAGATAAGTCTTCATTGTACCCGTGTGCAGTGTACTTGATGCGTTTTTGTCTGATCCTGGAAATGACTGTTACGTAACTACCATATTATACATACATTTAAATGTCCCATCTGTTGGACGAATAAAGGTATTCTGATTCTTTTTTATGCATGCAGCTCAATTAATGGATCCTTAAAAGAGATTATTTCTGCTGCATCTGTCATTTGGGATGAATAGAGCATGCAGTATCTGATTTGATCAAACATTCTAATATAATCTGTCTCATGATCAGTGATAATGAAAAGTCAGCTGTTGTTTTTTGTCCTTGTTTGCCTTCCCTTCATTTTGTTTCTTGGTGTTTAGATTTATGTGTGTGTTGTCTCTTATGGCTGTCCTGTTTCTGGATTTATCTCTGACCTTTAATGCCATTTTGAGTGCAACCTTCTTGGACAATTTGTACAAAGTGTAAATTGAAAACAAAAAGCACTTTCATCAGGTGTTAGGCCTGTGGGAGTGAGATGGCCACTGAAGCTCTTCTGTACATTTGTCATTATTTCCCCCCACAGAGCAATAGCAATGAAATGATAGGATAGTGAAGACAGTTAGGCTTTCAATAAAAGTAAAAACGCCAACGCTGTATTAAAATGCCTTGCCGTTGACTTTTCCCTTTGTTTTATTGAATTAAGTGCTCAGGAGGAGTCACTTTTCACTGTTAATGTTTAGAAAGTGTCACGATCTGTCTGTATTGTATTTTGTCTTGTCTTTTTCTGTCTTTTGTTTCGTGTTTTATTTTGAAAGGTCTTCACCTCCTGTCTTGCCTGTTTCTGTCTGCGTTGTGTCTTGTCCAGATCTGTCTTTGGTTTTCTGTCTGCGTTGTGTCTTGTCTGTACCTGTCGTTAGTTTCCCTGGTGTGTCTAATTTACCCAATTGTGTTCACCTGGTGTCCCTGTGTTTTCTCCTCCCTCAAATATGGGCCCAGCAGATCCTTTGGAGCAGGAAATATTGGATTTTTCCTTTTCGTTGGCTCACTGCTCTGATCTATGGAGGGGAGCGTCCAGGGTTCAGCAGCGAGAGGTTGCTCAGGCAGAGGCGCGCCGGATAACCATGGAGAAACCAGCCTTAGTTAAATTCTTACCTGCAGACCAGAACCAGTTCTGGCCCCAACAGCCATGGTTCCAGAACCAGTTCAGCCCCCAGCAGCCATGGTTACAGACCCAGTTCTGGCCCCAGCAGCCATGGTCCTTGCTCCAGAACCGGTCCCTGCAGCCATGGTTTCGTGCTCCAGTGCCGGTCCACACAGCCATGGTACCGTGCTCCAGTACCATCCCAAACAGCCATGGATTCGTGTTCCGGTACCTTGCCCTGCAGCCATGGTTCCGGCTCCAGAGCTGGCCCATACAGCCATGGTTCCGGCTCCAGAGCCAGCCCATACAGCCATGTTTCCGGCTCCAGAACTGGACCTTACAGCCATGGGGGTCCTGCCGGCTCCGTGTCCTGTCCCGTTGGAGGTCCCGCCAACTACTCTCCTGCCAGGGGTCCTGCCAACCCTATGTCCTGTCCTGTTGGGGGACCTGCCAACCCTATGTCCTGTCACGTTGGGGGTCCCACCGACTACTCTTCTGCCGGGGGTCCTGCCAACCCTATGTCCTGTCCCGTTGGAGGTCCCGCCGACTACTCTCCTGCCGGGGGTCCTGCCAACCCTATGTCCTGTCCCGTTGGGGGTCCCGCCGACTACTCTTCTGCCGGGGGTCCTGCCAACCCTATGTCCTGTCCTGTTGGGGGTCCCGCCGACTACTCTCCTGCCGGGGGTCCTGCCAATCCCATGTCCTGTCCCGTTGGGGGTCCCGCCGACTACTCTCCTGCCGGGGGTCCTGCCAACCCT
>NW_011361142.1:14209-31081 GCF_000735185.1 Notothenia coriiceps
CCATGAGTTTCCCGGCCGCCGGTTCCTCGCCCTCAATGCTCGGCCCCCTGAGTAGCCCGCGGTGGCCTAGATCCTCCATAGGACTCTGCCCTGTGCCCCGTGTCGTCCAACCCGATCCGTCCCACCCTTGAACTCTGTCTGCCCCCGGCCCGTCTGCCCGAGACCCCATCCTTGGACTCTGCCTTGCCCCCGGGCCGTCCACCCGAGATCCCTTCCTGGTCCTCTGCCGTGCTCCTGGGTTGTCAGCCCAAACCCGTCCTCCTGACCCCCTTCACCCAACCTGGTGGCCCTAGTTTTGTGCTCAAGTCCAAGTCAAGTCTCAAGTCAGGATGGGCAAGTTCAAATCAAGTCCAAGTCCTAAACTTTGACAAAACGAGTCATAAACAAGTCATTATGTGCTTTTCACCAAATGTAATGACATCGATCAACAGAATAATACTTAATAATCAAACTGCTCTTTATTAGTCACTTTAATAATCAATTTTCTCTCTGCTGGTAAAGTAACGTGTTTTTTTCTAATTTAATAGGGATCAGTAAGGTAAGGCTACCGTGACGGTTTGATTCAGAAGGAGTTTAATGTGCAAGATCCCTGATGTTGAGGTGACCAGAATGTTTATTTCCACTGTGTACAACATGTTATAAGGGACCCACAATCTATCTTTATGCAAGGGATAATGTGCAGCGAGGCGGTCTCTATGGGGAAAAGAACACCTGAATCTAGATCCCTCTGCAGNCATGTTATAAGGGACCCACAATCTATCTTTATGCAAGGGATAATGTGCAGCAAGGCAGTCTCTATGGGGAAAAGAACACCTGAATCTAGATCCCTCTGCAGGTGGTACTTTAAGTATATTTTGATGCTAGTACTTTTACTTGTAACATTTTGAATGCAGGACTTTTTATTGTAACCGAGTTATCCTACACTCTGGTACTTTTACTCAATCTAAACTTCTCCCACCTCTGACAATAAATCCTGAGTGCCAAAAAAAAAAAACCTGCTCTGAAGGTTATTTTCATTTTACAAATCCTGCACTCAGATTTGCTTTCTCCAATATCATTGAAATGCAGCCAAATGCTGCTTATTTTTTCGGTTTTCGCTAATTTCTTGACTTTTTCCGACGCGCTTGCATTTAAATCCGTCTCCCTGTCGCTCTGTGCAGCTGGCCTGTACCACTACACCTGCTGTGCCCCCCACCCTTCTTTCACAATAGTATGATCCTAGTGTGTCCTCGCATATGATTGGCCGCATGGTGGCCCAGCTAAATAAAGTCCCGCCCCTGCCTGCAAGAGTAGAAGCGGCTGGAGATTCTGCTCTCCCCGACGGGAGTCTGGTCTTCTAGCGGCATCTCGTGATCGGCGTGTTGGAGACCCCTGAATTAAATTATCAAGTCACCTCAAGTCAGAAGGCTCAAGTCCAAGTCAAGTCCCAAGTCATTGGTGTTCGAGTCCCTTGAGGTGACTTGATAATTTAATTCAGGGGTCTCCAACACGCCGATCACNAGAGCGAAGTGATTGGCTAAGCTGAAGAGTGACGCCCCCGGTCACTTATTGAGAGGAGAGAGTGTAGAAACATGGAGATAGAAATGCATGAATGAGTAAAGACGGTCTTCCGTGTCTAGACCCCGGGCCGGGGGGTTTTCATCGGATCGGTTCTACCCTCCCGAATGATACTTCCTGCACAACGGGGCCTAATCACCAAAACTACTGTCACATTCATTTGTGTATCTGCGCATTAAATATGTATCATCACATCAAAACCGTCTCTCCTGATTGAATTATATTCTCTTTGCTTTAGAATTACTGTTTTTAAATGCCATTATAATGTGCTTCCGCTGCGCAGTTTCTTGCTTCTTAACGTCACTTTGAATTGCCTTGTGTTGAAAGGTGCTATATAAATAAACTTGCCTTGCCTTGCCTTGCTGCTGTCAAATGTTGTGCTAATTTTACTCCTTCCTACACTGTTGGGTAGTTTAACCTTCAGCAATGCATCATATTATATCATGTTATTAAATGTTTCCAGCCTTGCTTTACTGAGAATCACAGGTGTCTCTAAAAACTTTTCTTGAGAAAAACAGCCCTGTTTTCAAATTGTAAAGATGCATTCTCCAGTGGATCCAAGAGGGTTTTTGAAAAGATTTCGAACTTTAAGAGAGTGAGACTTATCCTAAAGGAACATGTCATCCTTTTAGTTCATTGCAAACATTCAATGAACTAAAAGGACCAATGTTGGTAATACATGGGTTTCAAAAGACAGGAAGGATATGAAAAATTGTAATCTGAAAAGTAACCTAAGATGTCAGACAAATGTAGGGGAGAAAGTAAAGTATCTACCTCTGAGAGTTGAGTGGAAGAAGCTTAGTAAAGTTCAAATAGCTCAAGTTTGTACTTAGTTGCATTCACTATGCTATCAATAATTGTTAGATGAAAAAAAGGGAATATTAAATGATTAAAGATGTGATCAGATGACAAAACATTTAATATGACAATCATGAAAGGATGTGATTACAGATGATCCTTCGAGTGGCCGATTCTGAGGAGAAGACTGCTGTTGTTTATAGCCTATCCAATTTATTCAATTAGCGGTAGCCTAATATGCTAGCAGTAGATGAAGTGATATCCCCACTTCACTCTCTGGACCACACCAAAACGGATCAGCGAGGCCTCTCTCGCTGCCGCTGACTGATGAGAAGTGGCAAGATTCTGTCATAGATGTGATTATGTTCATATTGAGCCTCCTCTCGGCTGTCTGTCGGACTACAGGAGATCACATTACAGCCTCATCCTGGAACATTTGTCCTCCTTCAAACAAGAGACTCTTCATATCATGTGTCTATGTGCTTGTGTTTGTTGAACGGGTACTTGAAGGTGACTTCCACCTTTACACGTCTTGTGAGGGAGGAACCGATGAAACCCTCCACAGAGACGTGACTGATTATATTTATCATATATATATATATATATATATATATAATGGTAAGAAAGCAATCCAAGCAACTGCAGTGTCTTGGCTGAGGATTGAAATATGGATATATATGGAGTGTATATGACAGTTAAAGTTCCTCTGATCAATAGTTGTATTAAATATGGATGAGGATTATGTCTATGTGAATGTTGTGTCTTGTTGTATCAGAACCACATAATCCCCTGACGGCACGTTGGAGCATCTTCCTGCTTATTGTTTTGGTTTCACAGCCTCCAACTTTATGGTTTCAGCTTTAGGAGACAGCTGTTTCCAGCCAAAAAGCTCTAAGAACCCCACTGTGCTCAAAACCAAACAGCAGGAAGACAAAGTTTGTGACCAGCTGGTGAGGAAGTCAAACATCTAGAGCCACATACTCCCCTCAGGGGACTATATCAGGAGTCTTTTATACATAAATGTTTCCGCTCTGTGTTAAAAGATTCTAAAACTTTCAGGAAAGAAGATTCTCTCTCTTTTTGTCCTGATCCATTTATATAAAAACCTGCCTGAAAATCGGCTGATCAGATTTTAGACACTTTGTGATGTCACAATGTTTTATCGGGTTGAGCAACCATTAGCCAATAGCCAACCAAGGTAACCCCCACCCACCTTATTACCTGAATCTCCTCCTAAAGCACCATTGTTTTTCTTTAACCAATCACTTCGCAGAGGGGCGTGGCCAGCAGCAGCAAATTAGCATTTAAAGCTATATCTTACACTGTACATTATTTTCTTGTATTTTATACCCGTCTTGATACATTGTAGCTTGTTTTTTTTTAAGGATTATTTTACAATTGTATAATGTGTTTATGTTGCACTATTACTTAATGATTGTGAGCTTTTTGGTAAATCACTTTGAATTGCTATATTAATCAACTTGCCCTGCCTAATATGATACTTGTGTTCATGAGGTTGTAAGAAACATGATATGATATATATGCTAATATCGCTCTGTCTGTGCTGGATGTGTAAATATAGCTAGTTGTGGAAGTCTTCTGTCATCATGTGACCAGAAATTATATTCAAGCCAGCTTTATTGGAGTAAATGTCATCTATGAGAGGTTTCATTTTACGTAGGAGTTTTTTCTTAAAAGTTATTCACAAAGCCGCTGAGACCTACTCATACTAAGGATAAATCACTAAGAGTGAACTAAGAGTGACGCGCCGTTGCTATGGATGACGTCGATTCTCGTGCATGAGTTTAGAAGCGGTCAGTACGGTGATTGGTTGTTCAGAGTAGGCGGTCTCGGTGAAACTCATCCGCAACATCCCACAAACGAGCCCACTAAATCACCGAAAAACAAGGAAATAGCCTCGGCTAGAAATGTATTCCTATCAAATAGTTATGGACAGTGCAGTTAGCAGAATACACGCATGATGACAAGTTTGTGCAGACCACGATAATGACGTTGTATATGCACGTTAAAGAGAGAGAGCAAACAATAAAAATATGTAAATTGCATTAAATAGAGGAGGCAATTAAAAGCACCCTGCAAACTATTATCCAATGAGCATATTTCCAGCACTTAAACACTTTCAATAACAGCCCATACCGCCGTTCAAGTCCCCCTATCATGATGAATGAAAACAATCTGCGTGTTGATGGAATGTACTTTCTTTCTATTGACGAACACGTCCTCATCTTTTGATGGCGCAATTATTTTTATGTGCGTCCCGTCAATAGCACCGACCACACCGGGCATACCTGCAATTGCCATGAAGTTGGCTTTGATCCTGTGTAGTTGTTGATTGTCCAAAGGAAACCGGATAAACTGTTGGATGATATGTGGTCTAGAGAGCGCGTTGATGGTTTGGTTTATGGCACAGCTGACTGATGGTTGCGATATTCCTAAATCGTCGGCATTGCAAAGTTTCATTTTCCCTGTTGCTAAATATCGTAGTGTTGCCAAACATTTTATTTCCGGACTAATCGGGTTATTCCTGTTAGTCGGGGATGTTATTGCATCCCGCACTAATTCCACAACAAGTTTGATACCCTCACGATTTAGCCTATATCTCTTGATCAATTCACAGTCTTCCATTGTCTCCAAAACATTTCGTCTCTCAGCCATTTTCAGATTCTTTGTGAATAGGTCTTACTGAGTTAGGAGTCCTCTCGAGGACTTTTAAGCTCTCCTAAACATAGGTGCTACTTTTAGGCCTAAAATACTTTGTGAATTGCTCTTAGTGAATACAATTAGGAGTCCTATAAATTTAAGACTGACACGCCCATTGTGCTAAGGAGTTTCTCCTAAATTCGCCAGTTAGGAGCTACTTTTAGCCCTAAGATCCTTTGTGAATACGGCCCCTGATTCATATAAATTACAGAATTAATATAAACAACTCTGCCATCTGAGATTAAGATGTACACTGCTGTTTTTGGGAGCATTTATTGAGTGAGAAAACAGAGCCAGCTGACCTAAAAGGGCTCAGTTTGGATATGAAATGTTGATAGTTGTTTCTGAAATCCCCAGATTAAACAATGGGTAACGCGTGGGCGCTCGTCTTAGTCCCTGCTTTGGTAATGTTGTACTAAATCTCCTGGAGGTTTAGCTCATGAATGACTGCAGGATAAACCCATGTGTACAGTAAACACCACCCTTGCCTTCCATTAGTGTAGCATTACATCATTTCTCGGGGGTGATAAAGAGCTAATATTAGCTTTGACAGTATAACATGTGTTTCTGGTTGAATCTGTGTGTTGCTAACACCAACAATGTAGATCAATCTTTATATCTTTCTTGCTTATCAAAGATGTATAGGTGTATAGGATTGCTGAATACATGCCTTTAATCATAATACCCAAAATGGCCATTTTGTTGTGTTGGTTTTCTGCCCTTCTTCTGCTCTTTTATGGCTGTTACGGGGCTGTTTCTTCAAATTGTGAAATGCTGCAATAATTCTGTGATGGTGTTTTTTTGTTGATGATGACAGGGAGGGAGAACTCCTCGGGAAAAATAGGCAGGTGGTGCTGGATTTGAGCCAGGAGAGGACCAACTGTGTCGCAGCACTGGAGGTGTTTGACACTAACATCACACGACAAACAGACGCACAAATCCCACTTGACAAACAAAGAAGCAGAAAGTCTAGAAAGTTTGCTCTTGATGATAGTTTGGCGAATGTCACTCTCCTTCTACAGTAAGTGATAATTCAAGAAAATATAATAATGATTATGAATTAGTAAGTGTTTTTCAAAACGTAACAAAATTGATGGGAAAACAGGAGAATGTTTTATGCTTTGAGTAATTTCGGAAAAAAGGTCAAGGTTAGTAACCATTCAGTTTACGTTATGCACAAACAAGCTAAAAAAAAAAGCGTTGTAATTCTGCCAAACACGGACTGCAGCAGAAAGGTCAGCCGGTGTCTAGACAGCTAGGTAAAACCTGACTGCTGGGATGAAAGAAATCTTGCATGTCCTGCTGATGTCTGCGTGTAGCCTGTGTGCTTTTATAAGTGAACTGCCCTTCTCTTTGAAAACACCTGTTTTTTTTGTCTTTCCTGTCAAGCTGTGAAACGCTCCTTTCAGCCATTCAAACAGAGCTCCGGGGGAAATCTGAAAAGTTAAATGTTGTTAAGGATTTTAATTGCTACCTGTCAAGCTGGGACATTTTCATTTGGTTGTAGAGCTTTGATTGTCTGCCTGAATTTGATTGGGTAGTCATTTAAAAAAGGGAGAAATGTTAAACTCTTTATTCAAAATATCTACATAGAAATGGCATGTGCTAAACAGACGGTAGCATTTCTCTCAATTCTTTTTTTTAGTACACTGCCATTATGTGCACTGTGAACACCGTGAATTTTGAATGTGTAGTTGTCTCAAATCGCACCAAGCTGCCCTCACCAGAAGTGACGATTGTCGTTGTGAGCTAACTAGTTAGCGAAGTTATTTCGCGGTACCAAATCATTTTAGACTGCTCAATTAATCCAATAAATTCAATAAAGTTCGGCTTCTTTTCGATACAAGTATAGTCAAAAGCGCAAGTGTGGTCCAGAATTCCACACTCAACTTTCAACCGTTATTTGTTCACCATCCAGGTACTCATAGTGCATTTTGCACTTAAAGAATAAACGGCCCACTTATGAACTCAAAATAGCTCATGTGAGCACAGAAGTAGAAAAATGATTGCACACCCCGAGGATGAATTGCACTTGATCCTTTAACGTTTCACCGAGCAGCGCAATCAGAATGTTAAACACTATTTCGTTTTTTTTTTAGCTTTACTTTTTACGCATCATTACAGATAAACCCAAGTATTTAGTATACTGTGTCACATCAGTGCTGCGTGTTTTACTGACAAATTAGCATGTTACTATGGTACAATTATAACTTTGCTGTCGGTGTAACCTCATCTGAATTTCCCCAATCGGTGCAGCTGCTCACTCCCCAACTTGATGTGACAAGCTACACATTTCCAATAAATGTGACGGGTGGTGCTGAAACATCATCTGCAGAGAAGAAAAACATTGCAAATGTCATCAAATAGGAGATATTCCAGACTTTGGCTAATCTTCAATTACAATTCTTTATTATTATGTGGTGAAAAGCTGATCTATTGTTTGTCATTATAATTTGCACACATGACCAGAGTTAATTGACCTTTAACCCCTGATTAACCCCTCTTGGTGCTTAGTTAAAGTGTAAGCCTGCCTATAAGAAAACATAGTACTGTATGTGTTTAGTAATTGATACAATTACAAACTGTGCTGCAAATATCCTTTTTAGGATTGGATTTGAATACCATATCCTTATTTAATAAGTCATAACATAATATTTGATAACAATCTTAATTCCAACGCAAAAAGCAGAAAAAAACAATCTGAATCTGTAAACAATTATATTTAGTGCCTATTTTCCTGCAGCAGTGTCTGGCTGTTGTTTCTTTAGTGGTAGTATGTTGCGATGCAGTATTGATAATTGAAGGTTGAGGCAGTGATTCATCTCATGCTACTATTTTTTACCAATAGCTGAAAGCGGTAGTGGCCTTTGACTCACAGACCGGAGGCCAGCAACACTTCCACTTTGCAGTTCTTTAAAGGCTCGGCCTCAGGTTTTCCTGCGTCACTTGGATGGCAGCCTGTCAATGGCTGCTGAAGTATCCTTTGGCTCTTCCCTTTATAGCTGCTTCAGTCCTGAGACAGCAGATACACTCGGGTCAGTTTCACATTTCATGCGCGGCATATGAAAAGGCCATCTCATGTGGTATTTTGAATAATTTTTGCACATTTAACAGTTCACTTTTTCCCTAAAAGCAGCTTCCCAAGATGTTACATAAGCAGGTACAAATTAAAAATGGATGTATTTACTGTTTTAACATCATTCCAGGAGCTTACAATTGTCAATGTTCAAATGTGAAAGGGAATTGATGTAAAAATAGGGTAACTACTTGTCTTTTAAAGTTTAACTTTGACACAGCTTAGAGCATATGATTTTCCAACACCTGAATAAAGAGGACGTTGCCTATATTTCTTGAAAAATATGTTGTTTTGGACATCATCATATCCCCTATCCATGCAGTCTGTGCCTTTGTTTGACTGAGTTGTGAATGAAACACAAAACCCTGTACTTTGATTCAAGGGAAATTCAGCAGACACCTTTAAAGTTCAGCTCTAGGACACCATTTCCTCTGACACACACACACACACACACACACACACACACACACACACACACACACACACACACACACACACACACACACACACACAGAATTTCCAGCTAGATTTGCTCTGCAGACTTTCAGCACATCATATACAGCTGCCTTCTTTATTTCTCACGTTGGTTTGAGGTGTTTCTTTCCCTTTTCAATGTGTTATCTGAATGCATCGCCATATCACCATTGAATTACTTTGAACAACTTCTCATGGCAAATAGCAAAACCACAAAACTGTTTCTTATTTCTTTGCAAAAGTACACAACTGGTGCATTTCTCTCCCCATATTTCCTGTCTGGAATTCAACACTCAGATAAAGAAAATGTGTATCGAAAACATCAAAAACTACTATTGGAAGCTCCAGATAAAAAATACAAAATGAGCCCTGTGGTTGATCAACCATGTGCAGAGCAACCTTTCAATCCTTGCAGTGCTCAGGAAAATGGAAAAATAAACATCTACCAATGAGCTACTCCATCTGATGAGGAAGATCATGTGATGGGATGCAAAGGTCAAAAACAGCTGCTAAATGGACTTAGCTGTGAAATTGTTTTGTCATCTAAAACTTTTGGTAAAGGTCAGAGAAAGATTGTGATTATGGTTAAAAGAAACCAATGTTGACTTCTGGGAAATGGGCTGCAAAAAGTGCATGCTGTCAAATTCACATTATAATCCACCCCAACCTGTTGAAAAATAAGAAAATGAAATCACAAGTCATTTTAACAATTGTATCAAACAGATAACGTGACTGAATCAATAAAAGTGTCGCGCACCGCTCGAAAATGTCGCGAGCACTGTGCTCAAAGCTCAAATGATTTCAACCTTGACCTCGTTACCACTGACCATTCGACGCGCAACCAATAGGATGACAGCTGAATAAATTGGCGCCTGTTAGCTGGGGACGTAACCATAGAAACAGAATTAAACTGGCTGTTTTAACCACAAGGCTCCGCGCCCAACATGGCGTGGAGCAACGAGCAAATCACGTTTAAAGTGAATGCAAAACGTAATACTAATGTATAGCACTGATTTGAGTGTCATGATTACCACCCTTTAATGCCAATCAAACAGCCTGATAACATCCATAATGTGTGGGTTTAAGTCCTAAGTGATTTCTCAGACTGTAATTACAGGCTTTTCTTTTCTACTCCTGTACCACCCGTGCATTAATTGACTTAATTTGCTTGTGTGCATCCAGCCAACTGTAGGATATAAATATAGCTTCATATCTTACCTAAGCTACAGAGTGTCTAAAAAGATAAGTACACCTCGGTTGAATTAATGGGATTATGCTGAAGTGTACTCTGTCATATTTGTTTTTGTAATTACCCTCTTACCGCAATAATGTAATGGCTTACTAGGCTTCCCTGGAGACAAGTTATCTCCAGAGATACTTCATAAGCAATTATACATGAAGGAGAAAAGTGTGCTAGTGTTTGCTAACATTGATGTTTGTGAGGGAGAAGGGCAGAGGATGGCAGTGTGCAGCTCCAGGTCACAGACAGGATCCCGGCTCATTATTTCCACACACGCCTTCAGCACCACACTGAGAAACGCAGGCGCCAGGATTAGCTTGACAACTGGCTGCCTGTCCATCAAAAAGTTCTCTCAGGTCCGATTAATGGTTCGGGTGGTGGAGGCTGTGATGGATGTGGAAGAACAAAAAGAGGAAGCGAGCAGACGTCTACTTGTATGGACGGTGTGCTCAGACGACCTGATTTGTTTTCGAGTGGAGCAGCAGGAAACAACAGGAGAGGATGCACACCTGATGAACTGTGTCCTAATTAGAAAGTGTGGGAACTCGCTTTTCGAAAAATCCATGTTCAAAGCCATTTCAATTACATTCATAATCCATAATCTCCGATATCCAAATAAATCATATCATTTTCACATTGAAAGAAATAATGCTTTACTTTCACTTTTTCATTATGTCATTTTGTTTTTCATTACTTGTCCATATTATAAAGTCGTTTAATCCAAAATGTCTCACTTTAAATTAGTATATCACTACTACATCACAAATCAGTATTAATCTCACTTGCACTATTGTTCCTTTTAATGTCAGTGATGCAAACACAGGTATGGTTAAAAAAGAGAGAACTATTCGAAGCAGGAAAAAAACAGCGTAATATACCATCTGACAAAGGCCTGTGCTATAATGCTTCAATTAACTGGCTATTCTTTATAATATACNTCTCAATAAGTGACCGGGGGCGTCACTCTTCAGCTTAGCCAATCACTTCGCTCTATTCCCAAGAGCCTATCATAGCGTGCGTCAAGCCCTTTAAACTCCGCTCTTTCCCCTCTGACAGCTGTCATTTCAGGTGACTCAACGCAACCCTCCTCCACCCCTTTTCGCCTCCCGTCCCTCCGAATCCAGGGTCAAGCTAAACCACTCCTCCTCAGACCGACCCAACTATCCATTCACCACCACCATGATTGAACTTGCGCTAAGCTTCATTTAACATAAAACAAGCTAATATAAAAAACACATGAATATAAGTTACAGTGCAGTGTAAGATAGTTCAATTGATGAGTTACTATGTTAATCCATGAACTTTAAAACACTGACAGGAAACATTTTACTGCACAATGACTACTTTTACTTTCATAGTTTAAGTACATTGACTGCTAATAGTTGCATTAATTGACTTGAGGGTTTTGAATGATGGAATTGGATAATGTTAACAGTGTGATTATAATTTACAAAATTGTTTAAGAAACCAAATGAAACACTTTTTGTATTTATCCTTAATATCCTTCACAGTTGCAGTATTGCTGCCTTTAATTACTGTCTTTGTGTGACAAAAGTATAATTAAATCAGTATTTGCTTCATGATCAGGATGAATAATAACGGCTGATTGATGCCGGTATGTGATGACTGTTCATACTTTACTCAATCCAACTCCCTTCTGGCAAAAACACAGACAACATTCAACGTTTTCATTCCTGTTCTTCATCCAAATCCATTACTCACACTGTTTGGTGTGGGAGTGGGTTTACTGGTATAATGAATGCAAACAGCAGAAATAGAACAGCGTGTGGGAACCAGAGCATACATTGAGGGTTTGAATCAGAGCGGCTTTCGCTCACAGAGACTGGAGGTTTGTTTACCGAAGTGCCCTCATCCTGAAGGTACATTTAAACTTAGAAACATCAAACTTGTTTCCTAAGACAGTTTTATTAGATGCCAAATAGAGAAGAAAACTTTCACAGAAGTGATAGTGTCAGAGTGAAAGACAATTCGCTGCCAACACACAAGACAAAACACCAAGTCAGTATGAAACAGTGAAGTCAATGTATTTTCAAAAATTGTGAATCAGAAAAGAATCACAACAGTACTTTTTTGAGCTGGCACTTTACTAAAATCAGTGGTAGACTGTGTTTCATGAACAAAACAAGCAGTATTTGTCTATTGGAGATTATATTACCTGCAGTGGAAAGTCAATTACTCAAGTATTGTGCTTGCATACTTCTACTTCACATGAATATTTAAATGTTATGCTACATGTACTTTTACTCCACAAAATGTTTGATGCAAATAAGGTACTTTTCCTACTTTATTTATTAAACATTCCGTCATTAGTTAGTTACATGCTTACATGAAATTATGCAGTATTGAAGTCCTACGTAATATACAAATTATTTTTGAAAAAAGAACTACAATTGGCTAAACTTTGACACATTGCAACATTATACATGATATGAAATGTATTTGTGTGTGAGTGCACAGTTCTAATACAATACAAAGAGAAAAAGATTCTGCATAACCAGTACTTTTACTTCTGATTAATATTGCTTATATTACTTGTGTACTTCTACTTAAGTCAAATGTTCTATTCAGGACTCTTAATTGTAATAATGAAAGTTTAAAGTTCATAGTGTTACGCCCAGGTCTAGGGGAACCTACTGTAGGCGCAGCACAAAATTGCACACTCCCCCACTCCCAAGAAATGGTCAATGAGACAGAAAAATGCCTCTGGTCATTTGAATTACCTGTTTTAAAGGAGGCGAGACAAACCCACACAAACAAATACACCTTTGCATATAGCTATAAATCTTGCCTAACAAAATAAGTAAAATAAAATACGGGCTTCTTACCTAACCAAACGAAAAACAGGAGAAAACGGGATTTAAACAAAAGAAAAATGTTTCGCACTCCTAGACAAATCAAAGCGTGTCTTCAAGACAGATTAAATTAGCTTAGCTTTACAATGATACACCAATGTACAACAGGGACAAATCAATAACTTTAGCCACACAGAACAACAGATCAGGGGCCGTATTCACAAAGGATTTTAGGGCTAAAAGTAGCTCCTAACTGGCGAATTTAGGAGAAACTCCTTAGCATAATGGGCGTGTCAGTCTTACATTTAGGACTCCTAATTTTATTCACTAAGAGCAATTCACAAAGTATTTTAAGCCTAAAAGTAGCACCTAAGTCTGGGAGAGCTTAAAAGTCCTCGAGAGGACTCCTAACTCAGTAAGACCTATTCACAAAGAATCTGAAAATGGCTGAGAGACGAAATGTTTTGGAGACAATGGAAGACTGTGAATTGATCAAGAGATATAGGCTAAATCGTGAGGGTATCAAACTTGTTGTGGAATTAGTGCGGGATGCAATAACATCCCGACTAACAGGAATAACCCGATTAGTCCGGAAATAAAATGTTTGGCAACACTACGATATTTAGCAACAGGGAAAATGCAACTTTGCAATGCCGACGATTTAGGAATATCGCAACCATCAGTCAGCTGTGCCATAAACCAAACCATCAACGCGCTCTCTAGACCACATATCATCCAACAGTTTATCCGGTTTCCTTTGGACAATCAACAACTACACAGGATCAAAGCCAACTTCATGGCAATGCAGGTATGCCCGGTGTGGTCGGTGCTATTGACGGGACGCACATAAAAATAATTGCGCCATCAAAAGATGAGGACGTGTTCGTCAAGAGAAAGAGAGTACATTCCATCAACACGCAGATTGTTTTCATTCATCATGATAGTGGGACTTGAACGGCGGTATGGGCTGTTATTGAAAGTGTTTAAGTGCTGGAAATATGCTCATTGGATAATAGTTTGCAGGGTGCTTTTAATTGCCTCCTCGATTTAATGCAATTTATGTATTTTTATTGTTTGCTCTCTCTCTTTAACGTGCATATACAACGTCATTATCGTGGTCTGCACAAACTTGTCATCATGTGTGTATTCTGCTAACCGCACTGTCCATAACTATTTGATAGGAATACATTTCTAGCCTAGGCTATTTCCTTGTTTTTCGGTGATTTAGTGGGCTCGTTTGTGGGATGTTGCGGATGAGTTTCACCGAGACCGCCTACTCTGAACAACCAATCACCGTACTGACCGCTTCTAAACTCATGCACGAGAATCGACGTCATCCATAGCAACNTCAGGAACGAGGAGCTCCGCCTATATGGCCAACTCTCCACCTATCAGGGGAATGTGGGGTTGGGCTACGGCCGGCCATTGCCGCTCGAAAGCGCTGGAGACGCTGTAGTGCATATGCCAGGCCTGTAAGTGGCGCTGTAGTCTGCCACAAAAGCAGCGAAGAAGACTTCCCGCGCATGGTTGCCATGGTTGCCCTTCTGTTTATTCTCCGCTGTGGCTCTTTTTCTCCCTCCCTGAGGCAAGCGTTTGCTCCTGTAATTCAATGCAATCCATCCCCGTCGAGGCAAGCACTGTTAGTCCACCAGCAGATGACGAACATGTTATTTATTGAGCTTTAAAACAAATGAATAATGACTCTATATAATCATATATAAGAATAAAACACGGAGGACGGAGATCTCTTTTTCTCCCCCTCTTCTGACAGCCCAGCAGTTGATCTCAAAGCACGCTCCACTCTCCTGCAGGGGGGCGGTGCATTAAAGCTACGTCACATAATCAGCCCCCTGCAAAGACAGGGCTGGAAAGAGCAAATAGAGCGAAATGAGGCATGGCTAAAATACAGGATCTGTTTGGTATTTTGAAAAAAAACCTATATTTATATACTTTATATAGGTATGGCCCTACAATATATTGTTCAAATATAGCATACGTCCCCTTTAAGAGACATATTTAATGTCTGCCATCAAGAACAGCTTTTTTCGTTTTACATTTGTATTTATTGTCATTTCCATTCAGTCACAGAAACATGAATTTGGTGATTTGGCTCAACACAACACAAGTGTGTTAACTTAAGTTTGAGTCAATCATCATCATCATCTTTATTTAAAGAGACTCTTGGTCCATTATTACAAGACATACAACACTCAAATATAAATAAAAAAAGGCAGTTATACCAATGTTTCCACAGAGGTGACTGGTATCGTACAGCACAACACTTTCACGTTACTTCCGGTATGATGAACATTCCCTTTCCGGTTTTATTCTCTAGTTTGTAAAAGTGTTTCTGGAAATTTGTCTCATTTCTCGTAAAAGTGTTTCGCATCTTGGAATTTTATTTATTGTTAATGTTAAATAGTTTTTCACACTTTTTAATTCTCGTTTTCCCTTCTCAACCACCACTATGGACTCATGTGGGCCTTTTGACTTCAATATGACTGAAATGTTGCAATATTGCAAATGTTTATTTTGAAAACATTTCTAATCACCCAGCTACACACCATACTAATATTTTGTAAACTTACCTGCATAGCAAGGTGTCTTTCATTACTGGTGTACTTTGACTGCAGACACTCACTACTGGAGACAAGAAATGTCTAAAAAAAAGATAAGGGAGAGGAACAAATACAAAAGATAAGCTTACATAATACAATCACATCTAGTTTCAACAACGCTGACATTAGCTGGTATGCAAGCCTCTAGTTTTAGTTGTTAAACTGGCATTGATGGCCAATAAGCCAAAACCAGTGGGTTGATTTTACATAAGATACGCTAAATTGTAGGGATGGGTATCGTTAACGGTACTACTACTTTTATCGATACGGTCTTTTAACGGTACTTTTATCGGTTCTTTTGGAGAAAAAATTAAGGTAAACTAACTAAACAAATTGTGAGCAAAACTAACATTGCTTTTTATTTAAATTACATTTCTAATATTTCACATCAAAAGAAACAACAATGTTTGAACAAATGGTATTGAATAATCTGATGACAGAATTGTAAACAAAATAGCTGAAACTTTAACAAATAAATAACTCAGTTACCTAATCATTAACCCATGTTTGTATAATTGAGTTAACTCTGTGTGTTGCTGCTAGCATACATAACACCTGACGTGGAAACGTTACTCGTGGATGGGGCTACAGAGCTACTACAAAGACAGTCGAACCGGTGCATTTCTCCGTCTGAATGTGGTGCACTTTTGCAAGATGTTTAGACAAATTGCTTGTGTTACCGCCCTGACATGGTAAACTCTTATTGCACTTTTGGAAACGAGCATTGTCCACACTCGGAGCGCGTTCTCTCCGCCATCTCCTCCGTGTGTGTGTGTGTGTGTGTGTGTGTGTGTGTGTGTGTGCGCGCGCGCGTATGTGTGTGTGTAATGGCGGGGGAGAGATCTCTCGTCTGGATTTGAAAGATCAAAAATACTGAAAATAATCATAGACGCAGTCTTCTTGCGTATTAGAAACGGAGTTGGCGACACTAAAACTGCAATATAATGTTTGTGTAGCAATAATACATACAACATATTTCTTACATGTCTGCCTACCGATAAAAAGACCGATAATGTCGGAGCTTAACGGTACCACAGTCTTTAATAATTCAGCCCTATCCCTACTAAATTGTGATATGTTATTTGTTATGTGGATAGAAAATTACACATTAGCTATGGGGTTTTGGTCATATCACATCAGGTCACTGTTAGTATTAAATACTGGATGCACCAGGCAGCGTGGCACACAATCTAAAGCTATATAGTAGCTGACACAGTATTTTAGTATCATAATGTTGCACGAACACCGCCTCCCCCCAATAAAAAAATACTTTTTAAATAAGTGAGTCCGCCAATGCCAGATTGATCTGAAACTGAGAATTACCCCCTAGTCGACGGGTTTGAATCTCTGAATAACCCACTAAAAACTAACCGCGCGAGGAGCTCCACCCACCAATGTGAACTGGCAGAGCTACACCTGTTACGAGCAATGGTTTTACGTTATTCTCAAATCATACAGTCACGCCTTGTGCTTCGTTAAAACAGATTTGTTACGTCTATAATTTTTGCATGAATCGGCCCAATGGAGCAATCCGTACGATCGATTGAAGTCGTGACACCCTTATTTAGTCCTAAA
>NW_011361142.1:31126-41096 GCF_000735185.1 Notothenia coriiceps
TGAACACATTTTACAAATCGCAATCCGCGCCTCTTTCTCTGATATTTTGAAATATCTCAAAGCGGCAGACATGTTGGCTGTGAGCCAGCCGCGAGCATGGTCGCGCGCCGTGCTTCTCGCCGCGTTTTAATTACGTCATCACAACAACACGTTAGGTTACCAAACCTATAGGTGCACCTCGGAGCGCGTTCTCTCCGTCATCTCCTCCGTGTGTGTGTGTGTTGCTACATGTAGCAGCCGCGTGTGTGTAATGGCGGGGGAGAGATAACTCGTCTGGATTCGAAAGATCGAAAATAATCATAAACGCATTTTGCAGTCTTGTTGCGTATTAGAAACGGAGTTGACATAATAAATAACCCACTAAAAACTAACCCACACCTTGATATCTGATTTATCCCGTGTGCTGAGTTAGCTAGCATGCTAACGAGCTAACCGGCTAAGCTGACTGACTAGTCAGTCAGCTTAATGTACGTTTTTAATATCTGCATTCAGCTGACAAGATAACATGAATGTAACCAGATAACCAAGCGCATAAATATACTCACATGACTCCAAATCCACGATTATTCAACACATTAGCGGAGGGTCAATCCATGCCATCTTCCACTCAGTAATATGTCCTCTTCTCCCGAATCTCTGTACCGTGTGCAACTACTCTGACGTCATAGGGCGTAACCCACGTTCACTTAAGTTGCCAAGGTAAACTTTATTAGCTTTTAACCGTTTTACAATCAACACAATACTTTAGGTAATATTTAGTTGGTTCTATGGTTAAAATGTACTTAGCACAATGATGATACAAAATGACATGCCAAATGCAAGTAACACATTAAATAAAAGGAGACATTTTGAGTTAAAGCACTAAATTAGTAATTTCTTGTAGAAGTAAAACACATAATCTAAGTAATATTTACAGGACCAAAAAATCGTTTTTATCAGTGTAGAGTATTCAAAAATATATATGCCTACAGAATCTGGTGGAGAAAAATGCTAAAGAAGGTAAAATACTTGAGTAATGTACAAGTACTTTATTAAATGTACTTTCCACTACTAACACCAAGTGAATTATTTAAAAATAAAATGTACATTGTCGATTTTGAATGCCTCAATTTCAAATTCCCTATCTTCTCTATTAAGAACAGTGCTAACGCAAGTTTATTTGAAAGCCTGAAACCAACCCAACACGCTGTGAGTTATTGTGAGCCTTTCAGATCCCCACATTGCTGTTTTTGATCATAAATTAATGATGCTTTTTGGCAGCATCTTATTCATACCAAATGATTTCCCTGACCTTGTAGGTTTTCTTTTGATCCATGTAATGAGAGCGGCTCATTATATGAAGCAAAACCTTCAATAACAACCTGACTAGAACACAGAACAAAGCAGCGCCACTCAAAGTTAAGAAGATGTCACGATACAAACCATCGTGACATCTTCACATTTCTCACATTTTCGGGCCGAGACTATATGTGAGAAATGTAGAACCTTCTTTGAAGTCAAATTGTGAGCAATTATAGGCCCATATCTGACCTTTCATGTTTAAGCAGCACACTAAAAAAAAAATACTCAAGTCTCTCAAGTTGCTTTAAATACTGTGTTGGCCTTTCACATTGTGGGTCATATCCTGAGTGAAGTATCTGTTGCCAAAGCACTTTGGTCGAGGGGAGGAAGTGTGTTTTTGGTAAACATATTTAAAAAGTAAACAGCTCTTGTCTCATGTCACTGTTGACTTTCAACATTCAAACCAGACTACAACATGTCTGTGACCTGATGGAAAATTGGAGAGGAGGTTGAGTAAAATTGTATCTGGACGTATTTGAAGTGCACATGTTGAACATTTTACTTTCAGGAAAGAGTTTGCTAAAGTTGTAAATACAAGAACATGTTTTTGAATATGAAGATGGAAAGCTAAGGGCTGCATTTTTGAGAGATTTCAGCTGATTGTAATGTAGTTCAGTGATTTGCTTTGACCTTACTTGTGGTTTGACAGTTTCAAGGTAATTATTCTTTAGTTGCAGTTTCCTGAAAAGCTACCGGAGGCTATTGCAAACCTCTACCATGATGGTGTTGAGTAAAATGTCATGACCAATTGTAATAATTGAAAAAAGCAATTTCCCTTAGAAAGGAAAAACGTTTTGTTTATTCAGTTCTGTTAACGCTGTTGAAAAAATGTGTAAAGGCAATTGGCTTTATTTTGAAGACCTCAATTGCCATCCCACTGCGTCAAAGTGCTCTGTTTGGAACCGCAGGTTGTTCTGTCCTCCTCTGTGTTCTCTCTGCAGCTGAAATGCTGTTGAGACAACGTCAAGTGAAAGTCACCGGCACTCAGCTCATTTGTAGTCCCTCTCTCTTGTCTTCATGTTGCCGTGGCTTCTCTCCACATCTGAGTGCAACATTTCAATTGGCTCTCCACAGGGTAGCCGCGACTCTATCATTAGTCTTCTGACAAGCAGCGTAATTATTGGATGTCAGGAGACTTTCCCCGGCTGATGGACAAAGCTATTTGTGTTGTGTTACTTTTTTTGTTAGTACAACTTGAATGTAGGAGGCAGAGGGGATGACTTATGAGCAATATGAGGAGCTGAACGACTCTTTTCAGCAGCTGAGGAATAGAAATGAGCTCGGTGCCTGCAGTGAGCGGTTGCTATGTCTTGTCACAGTATGTAAATCAGTTGTCACATGAGATTAGCCATGTAAATCCTGCACGCTCTTTGTGTATCTCCATACAGACGACATGTTATGCACGCTGGGTGAATGCTCAGTGTGCAAAGAAATGTGCAGTGTGCAAAATCTCTCAGTTGTTATTTGGTGAGTTTGAATCATGAACACTGGGATCAAATTAATTTCAGATGGGTGAAAAATAAAACATGGTGATTTGAAGCGCCATGATGAATACCCATTCAACCATGGATTTTAAGCTGTCACAGAGGGGGGATTCAGGACCCTTGGGAACTATAACACCCAAGCTCCGATGTAATTAATGATCACCCTGTCAGGTATGTTACATAAGGAACAAAGGCATAACAAAGGAATGTGATCTCCCGCCCTCATCAGCAGGGAGTTCGATGATGAAATAAATGTGTCTGTGTCTTCGCTTCTCTCGGCTAATGAACGGATCACTGATCCTTTCTAAATTGATCTCGGCAAACCCTGTACTCTCTGACAGGGAAAGTTGGAGTCTTGTCACTGGGGCTGCTCTTTACTTTCTGCATTCTCACTTAGAACTGAAAGAAGCTCTTTTAACTCGAGAGTCAACATATATTGGGTTTTTGGCCCATAATGCAAAGCCATATTGCGTCCATTTACTTTACAAGCCAGCATTTACCCATTCAGATACAGCAGGTGGCAGTGTGTATCTTAAAATTGGTTTGTGATCTTTTGAAGTGGCCCTATTAGGCTTTTGGGGATGTTTCCTGTTATATTGTTTTTTGTGCATGTAAATGGTCTGCGAAAGCTACAATCCCAAAGTTACCTCAGGGGGTTTCTCTCCCACATACTCCCCAAAAGGGACTTAATCTAAGTGTGCATAAACCACAGGTTTTTAACATCTTTTTAAAATACATGTACTAGGATGTGAAATCATCAGTTATCTTGATAATGAGAAGCAGGTAATTATCTGTATCAGCTGAAAACAATTCCCTATAGGGCATTCTTCTACCCAGTACATGGGTTGGACATGTGTGTGGTTTTAAACTGCTTGTTATCTGCAATAACACTTTGCATGTATATTATTTCCATGTTCCTCCAGGAAGAAAAACACAGCTTCTGCAATGTAAATAATAATTAAGGCATCCCATAAAAGGAGAGCTGAAGCAGTAGCTGGCAAAAAGAGGGATAAGAGGCCATTATTAAAAAGGTAGGGTCTGGATTTACAGCACTTGTCCATGCATCCTTTTCAGGCTTGTAGAGCTTTCGTGGTTATAGACTCCCTACTCCTGCTGACAGCAGAGTGATGGGTCAAATACGGATTGTCTCTCTCCAGCTGTCTGTGGATTTGATATTTACCCAATAATATGTCTTTGAAAAAGGACCTAATAATTGTTTTCAGTATTTTTATTGCCTATTGATCATAGACTCAAGGGACATTTTTTCTAAAGTGTTTGCCTTGAAAGAACCGACACTGCTACAGGAAAGGAGCCCACTGTGAGATCCACTTCTTACAAACAAATCTCCACGTAGAGGAAATACACCCAGTTTTCAGAAATAGCAGAGGCTTAGGTAATATGATTAATCGTATAGCTCTGCTGGATATATATTCAACCTGAGTGAATTCACATCCATCAATGTGCAACACTTGAATTAAGGCTTCAACTCGAACAACTTGACATCAATTCCGACATGTTGGTTGACTAGACTCTCTCTCCATGGAAAAATATTACACATTTCTGACAGGGTTTTAAAGGTCCTTCCAAGCAAGAAGGTTGCCATAGCCACTATAAGCATTGATGTGTATGATAGGAGGCTCTGGGACGTTGTCTCCAGGGGATGCGCTGGATACAAAACACTTTATGAAGCCATAGACAGACAGCTGTTTGCAGAGTTCAAGTTTTCAGCAGGGTGTCCCTTCAGCAGGGTGTCCCTTCAAATGATCAGAGTATCAGTGTCAGAATTGCAATCAACTCCAGTAGGTGTTCAGGATCTCATCAGTAGTAAGTGCTGTGCTTGCAGAAAAAAAAAAATACTAATTACTTTTAAAGCTATGATTGCTATATGTAGAGGTCCGCTCAGACTGAGGCTCAAAGCAATGTGTGCTTATGAAAGTCATGTGTGTCAGAGAGGCACTGAGGCTTATATTAGAGGAGAGTGTACTCGTTGTATGAAATATATATTGTGGGTGTCTAAAAAAACAACCTTAATCTCCAAACTCATACAGTAATTGGAAAATGTAAAGATTCAGTCTTAGATATAGGGCCAGTGGCGGCTGGTGGCAATTATTTTAGGTGGGGCTATTGTAATGGTGAATAAACCACACAGGGAACATTTTGAGAAATTACCCCTTCAATTAAATTGGCTACACTATTTCATCGTTGCTGTTGTATGATTGGTGTTTGGCTACGGTATTTAGCGTCTACAGCACCTCCGCTTTTAGGGTTGACGTAGACCCAAACGTCGCCCGGAGGTCCCCCGGTGTTGTTGCGGGAGCTGCTGCACTAGCTAACGCTCCACTAGCTAATGCTACATTAGCAAAAAAAAACGCTTATTTATTTTGCAAATGGTGCGGCGGGCTTCAAACACGTTCCCCTCCACTGGTTTCAACCAAGCACTAAATTAGATGTTTTCCAACCAAATACGGTTGAACTGACACTTCCCCATATTCATTTGTAAGTAGATTCGAAGATACATGAGTTTCTGACTGACCACGCAAGCTGAAGCTTGGTTGCTAGGTTACTAGCTGGGTGTTCTCCAATAAGGGGGGCCGGGAATGTACAAAGTTATGTGGATTACTGGTTCCATGTGATTTAATTCAATACAAATGTTGGGGGGAACTGAAAGGCTATAGAGAACCGCGCAGTGACGCGTCGTAAAACCGCGGAGGTAAGTAGCATTTTTATCACTTCCGGTTCCTTTCCTCAAAAAGCAACTGCATTTCTCTCCATAGCGGTTTTGGAAAATAGCTCGAATAAGGGTCTGTGGTTGACACAAATTAAGAGATAAATCACGTTTTTTGTTCTACGACATTTAATAACATCAGCAGTAGAACCCCACTGGGGCATTTTTGAAGAGTTTACGTGTCTGAAAACGTACGATGGTTGTTATCTGTTAGCTGAATAGGACTACTGAAATTGTCGAGGGCGTTGAAAACACTAATTTGACGTCTGGTTGAACAACGTAATGACACCCCGCAAGTTGTTTTCCCCTGTGTTCTTCTGAAAGCCAAGTAACCTGCATATCTTTAGTATCTGTATACTATATCTGCACCATGTAGAATCTGCCATTTTTGAAAGGTCGTTTTTAACAGCGTAGTTTTACTAATTATAGAATAATTAATTACCCAGTGGTTTTCCATTTTACTCGGCAGTTCCGTTTCGTTAGCTAACGTTAGCTAAAGCTAGCGCTACTAGTTAGCTACGCAATGGTTTGCTGCTTTGCTCCGGTTGCGCAGCCACAGGTCTTCCGCATGAAAACGTGCCTTGTTCTATCGTTTCCCGGCCGACTGTCTTTCAAAGGAGAAGTCGTGGATTCGTGTCATGAGGTTAAGCTGACGCGTTACATTTTTGTCCATGTCACGGTGAAATGGTAAATGATGGGTAAGTGACTGGGTTCGCCGTTTTAGAAATGCGCGCTGACGAAAAGACCGCACATAAGTAAAGATACATGAATACATCCTATTAAAACCTGCGTGGCTTATATGATAACGTCGTAATTAGTACAAGCAGCCATAAAGTTTCACCAATGTAACTAAAAAGATTGTACTGCAGGGAAATCAGTTTGACATATTGAAAGCTAATACAGCAAATCACCTCTGGCTGGCAAGAGAACTCTCTGCTCGCCAGAGAACTCTCTGGCTCCATAGCTTGCTCTGGAAGTAACAATCACATGTACATTTTAGCATTTATATCAATTTAATATCCATCCTCACATAAGCTTTTGTATATTGACATAAAACTTATATTACTTGTTTTTCCTTGTTATGGCTGCTGCAACACAAACATTTTCACCAAATTGGGATCAAATACAGTCAATATCTTATCTTAATTAATTATAGAAATATAGCACCATTATAATTAGTGTCAGCAGCTGACACCCTATTTTCAATATGGATTATTACATTTATTTGCTTTAGTTCAATTTTCATCTATAAAAATGTCAAAATAGTGAAAATGTTCCCCGTGAGCTTATCGAAGTGCAAAGGTATATGCTTTAGAATGTTTTGTTTTAGCCCTATGTACTGTATGTCTTAATGCTCTTATATGTGCACGGTGTGACCTTGCCATGAAACTAATATTTATATCTTCAGCCACAGAGCCGAGGCGAGCAGGAAACCCCTACACTGCTAACGACACAACATTGCAAAGCGGCGAGTAAATGTAAATTAAAAAAATTCACATTTTTTTTAGTTTCTTCTTCTTTCTTGCAGTGAGGTGAAGGCTGACCTTCGCCTTGGTGCCAGTAAGGATGTTCCTCCACGCCCAGGCTGAATGTTTTACTCCTTCCCTTAGCTGACAGCAGAAGGCCTTTTGATTGCGCCAAGCTCACTAATTGTCATTTCGCCTGGCTCTGAAGGGACACTTTACCTTCCAAGCCAGGCGGAAAGACCCCTAACCGACGTATCTGGAAGATGCCGAAACATATCCTGATAGGGAGAGCGCAGCCCAAATCGACTCAAGGACCTGCATCTGGGTTGCAGTGTGAATGGCCCTTGACGGCCCTCACAACATTCATTATAGTCCCCCAGCTGTACAGAGAAAAACGACCAAAAACCCATTCCAAGGCCCTGTTGTTGCCCACTAAGCCACCTGGAATAAAAAGGGAGGCAGTCAACACTTTGACCCTCAGGACAGCCTCACAAAGTTGCTGGCAGTCAACCTTACCCGTTTCCTGAACAAATGCCAGTTTGGGTTGGTTCGCTTGAACAAGTGGTAGCCACCTGCATTGCCCTCTGTTGGACTCCCTCAAAGACAATGCATGCTTGCCACAATTGCCTCGGTCCCTGATGCCCAACCAGATTTTGATATTCAGGAACATAAAAGTGGTTTCCAAGCCTGCAGTGTTTTCCTCTCTGGCTCGGGGGAGAGAAGCCGAAGAAATTCCTGAAAACCTTGCCCCCCGAGTCTGTCCCTCAGCGCCAGTCACTGATCTTCGGAGGTGGGATCGTCTTGTGAGCGGGTTAAATTGTTATTGGTTTCAACAGCTCACATTAAAAACAGTTACCTAGAATCAGCTAATTCATCACTAAAGAAAATAACTAGGAATTAAAAGACTAAATGTCATCAGCAGGATTTGGAAAAACGTGTCCCATGCCTTTTATCTTCCCAGTAAAAGACTGGAGCTACTGCAATGGGTCTTCACAGGTCTCAACTAAAAAAAATCTTATTAGAAAGCTTGCAGCTGATTTCAGAACACGAGCCGGCTGCTCGAGTCTCCACTAACAACTAAGAAAGAGGATCACAATCACTCCTGTGTTCTTGAAGTCTTTACTGACCTGATTCCTCACTAACACTAAGAAAGTGGATCAGAAAACATCACTCCTGTTCCGAATCTTTACACGTGGCCTTCCGTGTGTCAAATAATAGATTTCAAAATCACTGCTGCTGTTTATAAAGCACTGAATGGTTTAGGACCAAAAATACATTTCTGACCTCCTGCTAAATTATGAACCATCCAAGTCTCTCGGGTCTTCAGGGACGGGTCAGCTTTCTGTCCCCACGCAGTCAGAAACTAAACATGGAGGAAGGCAAGCGTTCAGGTTATTATTGCTCCCAAAATCATCTGGAACAAAACTCCCCAAGAAACTTGCAGGTCGCGCTAAAACTCTTAATTACTTTTAAATCCAAGGCTGAGGACTTTTCCATTTTTGTCGCTGCCTTTTAAATTGAACTATTCATATCATTTAGACTGCACTGTAAACTTTTTTATCCATGATTTTCTTTTAATGTTTATTTTATGAGTTTGCTTTTTAATGAACTGATTTTTAAATGCTTTTTCTTAATGTCTTCTTTCATTTTTTGTAAGCACTTTGAAAATTGCTTGGTGTTGAAAAAGTGCTATTAAATAAACTTGCCTTGAAATAAATAAAGATTTCATGTGACACATAGGCAATTGATTTGTTGATGGAATAATGTGAAATAAATTAACTCGTAGTTCAACAGTAAAGCTCTTGCATCACTACTCACCGACCACCTATTAAACCTTGTCCCTCATGCTACGCCCTGACAACAACCGTAAGCACAACCTTCATCTAGGCTGCAACCTTTTATACGTGTCCTGACTTGTAGTGGGTTCTTCTCCTCTATCTACTACACTCCTTCTTGCATCTTTGTAAAACGATATCAGACTGGGTAAATTGACACAGCCATGACCTTCAGTTAGAATTCAGGTGGCTAAAATGAAAGCTTTGTTAAAAATAGGCAAGCACGCGAAAGTCAAAGATTCAGGCTTTATTGTGCAAAAAATTCGACCATGTGTATACATCCAGAAAATCCGAAAGGTATCGTTTCCCACAGTGTGACATTGTATGACGCATAAAACAAAAACAAAAAAGGGAGGGCTAGATAAACGGTGGTACCAATTAAAACAAAACAATAGGGCCTAGAATAACCGGGTATCAGTTTGAAAAATGTTAATATATTTAAAGTGTCAAAGTGCAAGTTCAAGTGGCAGTCCAGTTGAAACAATCTAAAGTTGGCGTGACGTTGAAGTCGTGCGACACTGCTGCTGACTGGCTTGTAGTTCATTTATAGGCAATAACGTTAGCAATTTTGGCTTTCTGGCGACTAGATTGCTATGATTTCAAAAAAATTAATAAAAAGTATGGTGACCATGTGGAGATTATCGCGGCCTGAAACAAAACGTGAATCCCTCTCTAATGTGTGTCACCCAACAGACCTTATTGTCGAGCTATTTTCCAAGAACCAAAAACCCTATGGAGGAAATTTTGCATTGGTTTTTTGACAAAGGAACCCAGGAAGAAGTTTACTTTCCGGGTTTTAGCGAACGCGTCACTAGCGGTTTCTATTAACCGACTGGTTTTTAACTCTGCAGCCGACATTTTCCCCAAAACAATTTAGACGGCTATCGCAACACAGAACTTACCTTTCAAATCCGATAAATTTTAAGACCTTCTAAATTATTATTTATTAAGACCTTTCTTAATTTTTTTTGGTCAAATATTAAGAACCTTTTTAAAGGCGCTTACAATTTCGATTATCAAATGTAAGACTTTTTTAAGACCCCGCGGGAACCCTGAGGAGACTACAAGTACAGCGGTGGGAAGTAAGTCCTACATGTGCAAGTCATGAGCAACTCTCAA
>NW_011361142.1:41141-58359 GCF_000735185.1 Notothenia coriiceps
CAGTCAGCTGCTAGTGGCTGCTGCTGCACTGGTTGAGGGCTCCTCTCTTACCGCCCAGACGAGAGAGGGTAATGATACACGGGCAAGGCCAGGCAGGAAACATGTGACTTATCAGTAACTTTAGACATCGTCCCCCGCCAGCGGGGACCCTGGGCTTTTCTTTCAGGACACTGTGTCTCAGGGGATCTTAATATTTAAGAACCTATTAATGTGTTATACCAGATTAACGGAAATAATCTCAGCTAACTGACGATATAAACCATTTTTACCAAAACAAAACACAAGTCTCATAAGAAGCATCTAAATGACCCCTTAGCGAAAAATGCTAACGGACATTGGCACAGAACTCAAGATAAAAGTACCCTTATTAATTATCGTAGCTGCTCATACAAGATATCCGATTAAAGCTGAGGTTCCACAGATTATTTAGGTATATAGTATCATCACTGAGTGATCCAAATTTGCGACAGGGGAAGCAAAGACAGACATCACAACACGTACCTTTACGTAGCTTCTAGGGAGATCGTCTCACCGTAGCTGTTAATCTGATCAAAAGACGTGTTCAATGGCATTAAAACGAGATAAAACGTGGCTGAATCGGTTAATCCATAGGTTGATAAAGTTTCTGGGCAATAATTTGAATTATTTATAATCCATAATTCCATTTTTATGTAAAAATCGCAGAGCAAAAGTTAGCTGCTAACTTCCGGTCTTGGCAATGCAGCAATCTAACACACACACATGACCAAATAAGGACTATGTGGGAGTTCCCCTCGATTCCATTGGCTCTGACGGTTCGAAAGAGATGTCACATGTCAAAATCCAGCAGGGGGAGCCAGAGATATGAAAAATCCACCCAAATGGCCCCAGAAGAGGTTTATTTTTTTGCTAAATCTGTCTAAAAAGGTAAAATATCACTTGTTTTGCATCAATCTTGATACAGGGTACAGGGCTGAAAAACTTGTCCTACAATGTTCATTTTCATTTCAATCAAATCACTTCCTTTTGTATGGACACAAGGTAGCCACGCCTTGCGCTGCTTAACTATCTATTTCTCTCAAATAAGACCATCATTTACAAAATGAACATCATGCTGTATTAAAGAAAATTAGTAATTGAAATTGTAAACTCTTTAACTAATTGCTCAATCATCTAATAAATCAAGTACATTTTTTCATAGACTTCTATACATTCAAAATTATTTAGCAATCAGCCCCCTGCTGGCCTTTAAAAGTATAGAAGGTTAAGGGCACTTCAACGCCGGTATAACTTTTCAGATCCAGAGTCTATTCCATTTGTTACAGTCTATGTCAATATCAATATAGAATTCCGTTATATACATTATTTCCTGTGTCTTCATTAGTGATTCTTTGCATCATGTTCCTAAATACAAAAGTAATGCCAATGGTTTCCACAATTTACTATAAAGACCTCAAATATAGAACAAATGAGAATATCCGAACCGGACTGAATATATTGGATATAATTATTTGTATGTGATTGCATCCCAAATGTTATACTTTTAGTGTCATGGTGTTTTGGAAACACAAAATAAAACAAAAACGCACGTCGCTTAGCCTTTATCCACCCATCCAAACACTGTTATTTTAATTATGAAGGTGTTCTTCAACTTTATAGCTAAAAGTTAAGCTGACAGTCACTTTTGTTCTACCGCTATATGCTCCATATGGATCCTCGAATGATGCCAAGGAACTCATTGATTTATAATAAAAACGAAGGAACTGATTAAACACTTGGAATATAAATGTGTCAGACACTGTATGGAAAACATTTAATGACACAAAAGTCTCTATTTAGTTCATACTGTCTTACGACCAATATCACTTTATTTCTTAGTGAGTCGGTGCTCAGGCTCATTAAATCAGACATCAGTGTTTTTTCTCCAGGCTGCAGTCAAGGAGCAAACTATTTTTGCTTCAGGGACATTGTGTATCATTATGTCTGTAGGTACATCCTCTTGATGTATTATGAGACCAAGACAAGGCTGTGTTGTATGGCCTCCAGAGATCATGAACACACCTCTACCTCCACCTGCTGGTCAAACTGTCTGCGTTTTTATCCCAACACCCCTCATCAACCTCTCTCTCTGAGGGAGAGCATGAGAGGCTGTGTGAGGGAAATTAAACAGTAGGTGACTTACAGAGAAAAAACAGCAGGTGATTATTCTGAAATGGATTGAAAATGACTATGGCCTTTGTCGCTAAGAATAGGGTTTTAATTTGCACCCTGTGTAATGTGCTTTGCTATCAATTTGCTCCCACCCACACACGCACTTGTCACTCTTTTGTGAGCTGACCCTACTTATCACTTCACTTCTTTTTAAAGTTTATTGTTAACACGATTAAAACTATAACAGCCATTCTTTACTGAAACTATGATACATTTACCTGTTAGATATAGTTTTGCTTACTCCATTTTCATTTCACCATAGCAATTAGATAATAACAATAACGATCCTGTCCTGTGCTTAGTTACATTTTATGGTAATGGCCATTACCTCTTCTTCTACAAATTAAATCAAACCTTAACAATTGCAAATAATGAGATGTGAAAAGCAACATCTTTATAAACATTTAAAACATTGACCAAATTGAAGTATGGCTGCAGTGAGTTGTCTTCCTTCTTTCTTCTCATTTGTCTTGGTATTTTTTCACCCTATTACTGTCAGACACTTTCATCCCTACACTTACTCTCAGTCCTTAGAGACCTGATTACCAAAGCGCATAAGTAGCAGAGAAAATACTATATGAGAGTGAGACATACATATTCAATGTTCATTTACAGAGAATGTTGTACTTCTTCCCATAGTGAGACAAACATTTCAGACTATAAATAATCTGGTTGATTTGACTCCTCATCACAGGTAATGTCCTTACATTGTTGGAACAGTCCTGAAAAAACTTTTTGTTATTAATACTTTAGGTATAATAACTTTTTCTTGAATTATGTTGTAACCCTTACAATTAATTTGTTTGTCGCATTTTGTGCTTTTATTTTGAAAGCATCACTCACCGGAAGTATCCTTGAAGTTGTCCTATTAGCTTGACGTCGCGCGACATGGCTCTTGGTTTGGATGAAAACTTCAGTTCACAGAGAAACTCAATGGGAAGGTGAACGCTAAACATGAAGCTCCTGTGAAAAGTCCCAAAGTATTTGGAGTAAAGCTGCTGGAGACTTTTTTTTTTTTACACTTTGGTCGAAAAATGTAAGTTTAACCGAAGTTTAAATTAACTTTTGAAACAGGCTTAGTTTTAACGGTTTGTTTTTCCAAGTTTGGTTGGTCTTGCTAGCTTAATTGTGTGACCATTAACGCCTTATTCATTTTAATTGGACGTAACGTAGCTAGCTTGATACGAATGTGTGTGCTAGCTAACGTGACGTACAGAGTTTAGTTTAGTTAGTTTTCAATTGTCAGTATTATTCCGAGTATCCTCCATATAGTTATTAAAATGGGTAACTTTTTACGTCCAATATTTACTGTGTTATTTGTGGAGACATACGTGTAACGTGCAGTTATTGCGGTTAATTGTGCTTTTATTAACAGTTTAAATTAATGTTCTTGTTTGTAATCCGACATTTGTTTGTACTTGCATAAAAATGTGTTATGGAGAAAAAGTATTATTCCCTCAGAAATCCCCTCAGGCATTATGGTTTCACCAGTTGAATGAATGATGCTATCTTTCTATGGGAACACTTATTTGTATTTTGTATTTAACCGCAGCTAATTAATGCATCACATGTTAATAAATCTACAAGCCAAGTGATGAGTCACTGCGGTGAACCTCCAATCTGGCTCCCACACAGATTGACTGTATAAGCAGCAGAAGCCTACACAAAGCCTGCAGTTTAAAGGTCCTTCTGGTCCAGTGTCACCTTCTTTCATGATCCATCTCACGCTGCTGCAGCCTTTGTTTGGGGTACAACTCTGTAGTATAACGTTGTTCAGGAAAAAGCTCCATCCTGAGGCTCTGCATGACCTGCTGGCAGCCCTCCTGTCTGCGTATGTCTGCTGATGTCTTAGCTTCCGGGCAAAGGAAAGCATAACAAAGGATTTTATTTCCTTCTCTCACAATAACCATATTTGTATCTCGTCACACTGGCTAACGGTTTGCTGCTCAGAAAATCCAGCTGTTGCACACTTGATTGCATAGCCATATCTGATGTGGCTGCAGGAAATTAAGCTTAATTAAACACATTTTCATATTGCTTTGAGAAAGACTCAGATGTAATCTCCTGGCGCACATCATTTTGTTATATCAAACAACCGGCATTTGTTTGTTGTTCAGTGACTTAAAGTTCTTTATCAGCCTTAGTTTGTATTCCCAGCTCATTTGGATGGATCAACATGTATTTTGAATTCTCTACAAACTAAGTGTTACATACGTCGGCCTTTCTATATCATGCCCCTTATTTCCTGATGGTTGCATTCCTTGCATTCTTGGTAGACTACTCTAAAGTGTATTTTGAAAGAAGGGAGGTGTCAATTTAGAGTCATATGATATATTGGGGTGTTTACAGGCTTCTGAAATTAAATTAAAATGTTAATCAAAAACTTATCGCACAGGAAAATAATTAAAGGGCCTGGTTTTATATGAGATGTGGCTTTTAGATTATTTCAGATTTTAGTTTTGTTGGAGCAGTCAGTGCTAGGAAATGGCCATTTCTGACTTAGAGGAAGACATTTTTCCAGAGTGTGCCAGGAAATGCTTCCTGACAGGACTGAGTGACGGTCTTCCTGATTGTAGGAATGCCTCTGTGTTTACAGTTTCATTCATTGTTGCCACTATTGTAAACCTCATTTGCCTTTGCAGTTCTTTGCATATTTTAGGCTTAGTTTACAGAAACAACTGTCAAATTATGCCCTAAAGGAAGACTTTATGCTTCTGTGCTGAGACCTTGATGACAAAGGCAGTGAAACTTAGTTTTTCTTTGCTTGGTGACTTCTTACTCAGTTCCTCCTGCCCCTATACTCAATCCTCTTTTATTATTTCCCCCCTCCTTTGAGATTTTTGACTATGATGTAGTTGTGGGCCGCATGGAAAAACCGCAACAGCTTGGGTTCAATGTCGCGGTGGTATCATGTGAGTCTCTGAAGGACAAAGAGTTGTTTGTGCAGGGTCTCAATATGGCCACCGCTGCACTAGTTTAAAGTCTGGGCTGTCGTTTCTGTCAAACAGTCTGACCTCACTCGCAGCAGCCAAAACTAAAAGTCCACTGAACCTTCTCTTTGGAGGAAATGTAAACAAACGCATGGTGTTTGACTGCTGGATTGGATTTCCAAAAGTCACGCTTCATGTCTGTGTTACCTCTCCAGGTAGTACTGTAACTATTATTGTTGTACTGCAACTAATTGAGGTTATTGCTAAATTTTATTTGATCAACAAAAAATCGATTCGCAATACAAATATTTACATTTCTTTATATTTTATATTACCAATAAATAAAATAGAAGTTAGAAAGAGTATTGTGTATCACGCAGCGTCCACACGGCGGCGTGCGTTGAAGCTTTCCGGTGGGCGTGTCTGAAGCTCACCAACAACCAATCACATTAATCTCCTGCCCCGGACAAACAAGCACGCGGTTTGATTGGCTAGAGCTTGTACTGGCATATGATTTGCTTGGCTGACGCTTCCGTCGAAGCTTCAAACGTAGAACATTGCTCAACTTTTGAAGCGAGCAAAGCGAAGCGACGGAACCACAATGCAGTTCGGCAAAGTGTGACGTCACCCCATTCAAAGTGAACAGGCGTGTGGACGGGCCGTGAGAGCTAGCAGGAAACTAAATTATGAAATGATCCAATGTTGTTTTTATTGGCTGTAAATAGAACTTAGAAAGGTCAATATCTTGGCAACTGTGAAAGCAAAGCTAAGTGAAAACACAAGTGTACTGTGGCTACTGGATGCAGTGAGGAAGTCATATTTCTCTTGGTAATATGTTTGATAGCTAAACTGAGGAAAAGATCAAATATCTCTCTGAAGACACAGCAATGTCTTGCACTATACTATGACCAGTTACTGTACTAGCAAACACTAATGCATCTTCTAATACTACTCTGAGGCAGTTCAATTCTGAAATGCACATCTGTGCCACAGCTGGAAGTAAGCTATCGTAGTGTTAGAGGCACAAGCAGAGGCGTGTGTTTGTGAATATATGCATCCGTGTGTGTGTTCACTCAGAATGGTCATGTTATCCCAGGCTATTTTCTTTTCAAAAGCATTGTCCCTCCCCCTCAGTATATCTCTCGCACTCTCTCTCTCTCTCTCTCTCTCTCTCTCTCTCTCTCTCTCTCTCTCTCTCTCTCTCTCTCTCTCTCTCTCTCTCTCTCTACATCTGGTTGCTGTTAAAGCCACCTTGCAGCAAAGTAGGTAGGACTTTCCGACAGATTTGTCTTCCTATAAAATATATTTGGAAATTTGACTTCACTTGGATACTTTCAGAATGGTGGCATTGATGCATTTATAAAAGGTTTGAATGCTGTGTTTGGAATAGAGCCTTAAGTGAATTGTGAGCCAAGCCTCAAACTTAGTGCATACAGATTACTATGTAATGTTGTAAAGTCTATTTTAAAAAGCTGTGACCATCTCCTTGTTTAGCCTAATGTCTTTTGAACAACATTTTTCAACTCAACCCACAAGAACCTAAGGTTAGCTGATATTAAAGGTCCCATGTCATGCTTTTCTGGTTATTACCCGTCCCCTTGTGTGTTATGAAGGTTTTTATGCATGTAAACGGTCTGCAGTCAAAACCCTCAAAGTACACCCTGTAGCGAGTAAAACTCTAACACAGAAAATACCTCCCCAAAACGCCTCGTTGGAGATACGTCACTGTCCATTGATTCTTCCGGGTACCGCATGATGTCATGCGTTACCCGGAACCAAATGGACCAATCCGTGGAGCCGTTACGTTAAGCCCCCGCTGATTGGTCCAAATTGACCAATCCACGGACTTCCTCACACACACACTCAGTGCAGGCAGCTCTGCTGATCTCTCCTCCCTGGCTGCAGGCTGATAACAGACAGTTGGGATCGCGGCGAAGTTCTCTTTGCAGACCCATTCTCACAGTGTTTATCAACCTTTTTCTTACTCAATATCAAGCCACACTTATTGTTTTTACTTCGGCTGTGACTTTGTGTGTGCTCAGGGTGAGTTTGGCTGTGTTTCGCTGTCGCTAAACAAGGAAACCACACCTCCACGGAGCTCAGCGCGATTCACAACGTCCCGACCAATCAGAGCACACTGTGCTCACAGGGAGGGTGGGGGCTGGAGCTATTGGAGCTACAACGAGCGTCTCCTATTCTAATAGACCTCAACAATGGAATTATAATCAGTGGAAATGGCCATGACATGGGACCTTTCAGTTATATTGTCTTTGACAGAAAGAAATGGAAAAATCTGCTTCAGAATATGACATCTGTTTATCTATAATTTTTCTCCAAAGTAGAATATCTGTTTGGAGTTGAAAGACTTCCCTTCAAATTCACAATTCCTTCACAGATTTAGATGAAAGAATAGTGGTGATGTATTCTGTGTTCCCTTAGGGTCAATACATCTCACGAAAAGACCATAATATGGCTGCTACTACCAAATATTTTCATTATCGATTAATCTGCGGATCATTTTCTGGATACATTTTTAATAATTCTAGTTGATGTCTTTTAAAATGTTTTGTTTTGTCAATCCAAAACCCAAGGATGAAAGTGTTATATAACTGCAGGGAATCTTCATTTTAGACATTGCTGCTTTTACATTAGCATTTATATTTAAAATGGTTGCCAGTAACATACTTTCTTTCTAGACAAATACTTGAACGATTATGCTGTTACCAAAATATTTGGATGAAGATAACTAAATATTTTTAAAATTGGTTACATATATACAGTATTGTTAAATTTAAAGAAAGCCTATGGTATTTACTTAAACAGCTGGTCCTTTTTTTGTGCAGACTTTTCTTTTAAAATAGTAATTAGTGCTTTGATTAGGAATCACTTTCTGCGTTTGATTAAAGCACCATCCTGGTTGTTCACAGCACCAGGACGATTTAGTATTGAGTCCAAATAAGAGACCATGTTTCCAAACGCCTGATGTTTAGGTTTTTAAATGAAAAAAAGTCTGTGGAGTCTTAAGGAAGGAGGGAGGGAGGTCGCAGAGGTCAGCAGGGATGTCAGTACCAGGCTGTGTTTGGTTTTTTGGATAAGTAACCTGCTCAGGAATGTGTGTATTGCTCACTCCTACACTTTGGCGTTATCAGTCATCATGCACACACTTCTTCACAGAGATGGACTCTCCTCTGTTGGCTTTTCTCATTTAGTCAGAACGTTTTTAATGGATCATCAAGGATGTGAAAAGAAGTGGAAACAACTCAGCCTGGCATTTCGAAAATTCCTGGATTTATGAGTAGTGAATGGACAGGCTAGTTAAATTGAGTTTCAATGCAATCTTCTGTCGCATGACTAGCAGAAGGTACTTGTAATTACATTTAAGCGTCAACATAAAAACAATTCAGTATTTCGAAGTAGGTTGTAAAATGCTCTTTTTTCCACTAAATTGGATTTCTATGAAACTCATAATACCTGTTTTGATGTGGCTTTTACCACTAGACACCGACAGGAGAGCAGCCTCAATTATGGTTCACGCTTTGATTTGTTTTATCTTTCAAAATGTTTCATCCTACCCTTCTCTACTCCCCCGCGGTTGCATCGTGACCAGAAATCGGTACACAATAGTTAAGTAGAGCAGAAGATAGCACACACTGGTGTCTCTCTCCTCATGCCATTTGTTTTGATTGCATTCACACAGTGAGAACACATATTTGGATTCTCAACAAACAACATCAGGCACGAGATTTAGGTTTCTCTCAGGGGGGGAAGCTTCCACCCCGGTGAGAGTAAGGGATGGTTTTGAATCAATCTGTAAGACCTGGATCTGTGGCACTCCTCCACCCTGAATACCCCATGAGAACTGTGACATTTCATTTGAAAGCTTTTGTATTATTTCTAAATGTAAGGTATTTTCTGTTTTGCTTATCGACCAAGATCCTGTTTTGTAATGTTTTAAAAGGGCCACACAAAATGTTGTTATGTGTTCATCTTGTTGACTAAATCCCCAGAACATTTTCATGGAGTATTAATATGAAGAGGTTTGAGAAACATTTAGCAACAAGCACTTAAGGCCCCTTGTTGACATCCTTGCTTTATTCACGCCCTTTATGCACATGTTTTACCCTGCTGGGTGTGACCCTGTGACCCCTTAAAGGGAGGAAATGAAGTAAACCTGCAAGCCCTGCCACCCCCCCCCACCATGAGACTTCTGAACAAGTAGAGCCACTGTTTATTATTTTGTTGGTTCTGAGCTTTAGCTGCACACTCCACATACAGTACTGTGTACAATCTCAACCACTTTACATCTGATTGAGTTTCAATAGATAAGTGGTGCAAGTAAAGAAGAGCCTTGATAAGAATTCAGCTGTCATGTCGATTCAACTTTGTAATGGAGGTTTGAGATGCCGGGCATGCCAATGCTACAAGGCCCCTGGGAACATAGTGCCATTATTTCAGTTAGGGGCTTGCCCGTGTTCACCCGTGACCGCCGTACTGGCGGAAATAAAGCTTGTTGGGTAAGTCCTGGCAATCACTTTGTCTTTTGTCTCTCAGGGAGCCTGTTTTTTGTGGCACAGAGTGCAGGGTTAATTTGATGCAGACGTCATTTGAGAAAGAAGAAAGAGGGCTTGTACTCTAACAGGATTAGTGATAACACTATCATGTTTATTTCATAAGGAAATGTGAAAGCATGCAGGCAGGCTTTGTTGTTTAAAACTGATGCTTGTGTGGGAGAGGAGCAGTGCTCTGAACAGTACACATACAATCAAATAGGAACTCACAAGGATTTAAATTAGAGTTATAGAGTTAACTGTCTAGTCTGTAACATGTCAGAAAACAGTTAGAATCTGCATTTCCTTTTCCCATGTATGGATCTTAAAATGTCTTGTTTTGTCTGATCAACAGTCCAAAAATATCCAGTTTACTATCTTAAAAAAATGGTGGAATTTAATGTCTGAGAGCTTTGGTTTAGTCCTTTTTTTTATGTGTCCCTTTCTTCTTTCTCTCTCAGATTCATTGAGCTCAAGATGATGTCGGACGCCAGCGATATGTTGGCAGCAGCCCTGGAGCAGATGGATGGGATCATAGCAGGTAACCACATTGTACACTTGGACGTAAAGACCATAGCACTTTTTTAAGTGGGCATGGCATACTATAGGTTCTAGCCACATCTGGAAACCATTGAATTGCAAGCTGGGAATACTAGGTCCAGTGGAAGGTAACACAATGTGCCCTTCTCCTTCCACTTCTACCTGCAGTTTTATGTAATCCCCCTGAATGTATAGAAACGTTTCAAATAATGCTGAAGTTGTGCTGCTGGGTCACTGGCCCTTTCTGCCTCCACTGCATTCCTCCATCATGAGAAATTAAATAAAGTTTCCATTGTCCCCGCCATGACAGAAACTAATGATTATTCAAGCTCTGTGAGTTTGGAATAAAAACTCCTGCTTGGGAACTTTGGCCACTCAGCTGCAGATGAGCAGAGCAGGCTTCACTTTCAGAGTCCCCACTTTTCCACTGATGTGTGTAATTATAGTGCTGACCTTTCCAATGGGAGCAAGGCAGTTGATCACATGACATCCCCACTGTTTCTGCAGACACCACAGCCCTCACCGAGCCACACTACCTCGCTACTGGGAGGAAGCCATGATTGTTCGGATATTTATTTATTTGGCTCCCTCTTTGTTGTCGTTGGACATCTTCATTACGGCTGACATTTGAGACGAATGACAGATGGTGCAGAGTAGGCAGCAGCACATGAAAAACTGTACTGGAGTTCAGTCAACATGTTGTTTCTAAGCAAAAAACAGAACATTTAATTTCCTCAGATAAGCAGGAAGATTTCCTTTCCTTAATGGCACATAGTGGGTGTTTCTCAATGTCGAGGAAGGCTCCTCCAGAGCCACTATTTCAAGGATGCTGCGTCATCGAGTCCCGCCGAAGGACTGTTCCAATGCTCAGGATCCTTGGAATTCTAACGAGGCCGGCGTCCTTCATTGCGGGAAATTTCGAGGCTGCACATGTGTATCCTCCGGTCTTAAAATCCCCACAATGCTTTGCGCACGGACTAATTTCCAATATCTTTGGCGGAAATCACGCTCCATTTAAGGCGGGGCCTCGCATATGACGCACACCTGCACACCTGTTAGCCTGTTCCACCATTCTTCGTTTTCTGAGGCTAGGAAGGATTCTTGCCTCGCTTCTGAAGGACCTGACTCGGAAGACATGTCCTACCAAGGAAGCGTCCTCGACATTGAGAAACACTAGGGATGCACCGAATATTCGGCCACCGAAAATGATCGGCCGAAAATTGTTAAAAAGGTTGTTAAAAAAAGTCTTAGCACCGAAAAAATATCACCGAATGTCAGAGAACAGGGTTACGTTGATCATACTCCGCATATTTGTCCGAGTGTTTTGATTTCAAGTGGTGGAGTAATCCCGAAGTGGTGAAAGTCTTTGCAGTTACACCCCCTCGAGAAATGTCAGCTGAACACGTTTTACAAATCGCAATCCGCGCCTCTTTCTCTGATATTTTGAAATATCTCCAAGAAGCAGACATGTTGGCTGTGAGACAGCCGCGAGCATGGTCGCGCGCCGTGCTTGTCGCCGAGTTTTGATTACGTCATCACCAGGGCTCTCGACTAACTTTTTTCACCATCCTCCCGGAACCGTCCCGAAATACAATCTAAGCCGTCCCGAAATTAATGTGGACCGTCCCGAATTTAAAATATTAGTTTTTCTACTACGTACTTATCATTAGTTAAAATCATTCAAAGTGACCTTTAACATAAATAAAACATCATACAAATCATTAGATGATAATTCATCAACCTTTTTATTTGAGTAAATCAGTCAATCACATGAACAAAGGCCAAATATATTTAAACAAACACACAAACGAGAAAATTACTCTAATATTGAATCAAATCAAGTGCCATCCAATTAACAAATATTAGAGTAATTTTCTCGTTTGTGTGTTTGTTTAAATATATTTGGCCTTTGTTCATGTGATTGACTGNCTGTGTGCCTTGGCAGTCTCAGTGGAAAAAGACATGATTATGGAAAAACTTAACTTAAATAATAATCACTAGTATGGGTCCATAAAACATTTATTCAGCACTTTTGAATGCATACAGTACATTAATTCCAAGTCAAGTGCATTTTCTTTTCTCTGTAGGATAACTACAACAAAGTGCATTCAGAACAAAGCCAAGGTGCTTTAAAACTGTATAAACATCTAGGCCAGTAGGCCTACAACAAAATAGTGTAAATAAAGACTGTAACAGCCAGGCCTTCAACAACAACAAATGTTGTTGTAGGCCTACTGGCCTAGATGTTTATACAGTTTTAAAGCACCTTGNCTGTGTGGGAGAGGGTTCAGAATTTGTTTTAACAGTGGGAGAATCCCTGCCAAAAGCACCAAATATTAGTTTCAGACTGATGTCCCACCGGAGGGAATTTGAGAAGCTGAGTCCACACATCACACATCGAGGCAAATCCTGGACTAAAGGGAGAATGTCGGGTCACTTACTGCAAAACTACTTTCATCACAATCAGCAACAGTGTAGGGGCCCCGGGGTTTGGAGAATCTTTCATTTGAATGTGTATTGTTATTTAGTACTTTCACATCCCTACTCAATCCATTTAAACTGTGATGTCTAACCTGGATCCATTAGTTAAGCTTATGGCATAGTCTTTTCTGTGCCATTTTGAAATGCCATCGTATGTGAGTGAGTGAAAACAAATACAGTTTCGAAGGTTAAAATGAAACTGCTTCTTGAGAAGGCCACAGTCAACTACACAAGGAAAATACAAATGCATTCTATGAGGCTGTCTCACATGTCCATGCAATTCATTCAACGTGTTGCTGCTGTGAGGGTAGAATACATGTGTGCATGCATTGTGGGAGGATAATATCCACCTACAGCACTCATATGCTGTTTTTCAGCATGCTGACTTTTCTAGCAGTCTAACACACTTAGAATTACAGTCACTATTGTGAAGGTGTGTGTAAGTTGTGGGTTACATCTGACCGCTGCCTTTTGGTATAGCCTTTATGTTGAATCAGCAACAACGGTTGGTCATCCTGCATCCTGTTTGCAATCTAAACCTACAACTTAGTTTTGATACTGAACAAAATAGATCTGGAGCATTTTAAATAGGATTTCTAAAGCTAGATCTGATTGTAAACATAATGTGAAGTTCAGGGGCTACCATGGGGCTGAATGCTGTTTTCTTTAGGATTTGATTTAAAGTTTAATGGGAGCTAAATGGAAACAAAAAGACATACATGCAGTTGCATTTCATTTAGTCAACTCCCCTTAGAGCTTTACTGTCTGGAAACACTACATTCTATTACCAGAATATATGTCTCAGCTAGTGGACAGAGTATGGAAACTATAACTCTCACACACTTTGAGCCCCTCCGGAGGGGAGAGGGGGAGAGTGGGGGGTAATGGCAGGAAACAGCTGCAGGAGCACAAGGGGTGTTTAAGCCCCTCTGTAACCCTTAAAGAAGTTCACCCTGCACCACATGACAGAGAACAGAGTCCTCCAGTGGAGTGCGACAGACCTTAGCGACTTTAAAAACAATGAGTGGGTGACTTCCAGGATTCAGAGTCAGACATCACATGAAAAAGAAATTCGGCTATCTCTGCTCCATTTATCATGGCGGTACACAGCGGGGTGAGGGGGTTGTACCTCATTCTCCCTGTGGTCTCTCTCCACAGCCGTCAGCTTCAGATTCAGACTGGACACCTCCGTCATCAGCCCCAGCTTCTGCGTCTCCAGAGTGGACCGGGTCAACAGCTCCTGTGGAGCAAGGCGCATGGTTGGTAAAGCAGAACATATTATGTAGAGGGATCAAAGTTTTTTAATAGATATAATAAGTCACTTTACAAGGAAATATAATGTTACAAAAGAAATGCATGAAGTTTTTTAAGGCCTCACATGTTGCAGCAGCTCTTCAGTAGCATTTAGTTTCTCCTGATTATGATCGAGGCAGTTTTCCAGGTCCCGTATCTTTTCACCCTGCACCTCCACCTGATCCGAGAGAACGCTGACCTGCACAATGGAGATTCATTGGTAACAATCACACAGAGCACTCAGAGATCACACACTGTCGGTCAGGGACTCTCAACTGGAGGCTGAGGGACAGTTTATAGACCAGGGTTTATGATATTTAGCTGATCAAATGATCAACTATAAAAAGTCCATAACTTAAATCTTTCAAAGATTTAAAGACTAAGCTTAAGGATCCTTCCCTTTCCAACTTACCTGCCCTTTGAGTGTGAATGAAAGGCAGGTAAGTGTGGACTACCAGATTGCTGGTTTCGAGATTTCAAGGGTTTTGTTGACATTAAGAGATAAGCAGAGGAATGGTAGCCTTGAGCGTTCATTTTATGAAACTGCTGCAACACAATTTGAGCTAGAATGCCTTCAAAATTCACTTGGAATAGTCAGTGGAATAAAATACCCACAGCTATAAATATAGACTTTTACTCTGTTTACTTTATCAGTCATCATTTTTGTATTTGATTGGTCGGTCTGATGTGAGATGCCAGGGGAAAACAACACAAACAGGATCATTTTGAATATCAAAAGATAGATTTAAATTAATATTTTTTCAATATTTTTTAGTAAATTCCCAATCTGCATTGAAAAACTAATCATGTGTAAACCATCCATCAATCTTTTCACCAGATTTCTTGAATGTCTGTTGATTAGTTTCTGAGTATGCTGTTAAATAACAAATAAACAAAACAAACAAACCAACTTCATTGCGTAATCAAGTGCAATTATTCTGCTGCCTTGAAGCTACAATGGAGAATTGTGCCCACCGACCTGAAGAATAAGACACTCTTTGTCACTCTCCACTCGTGACAGACGTTCTTGGTAGATTGCTTCTAAGCCGTGACCGTTAGTCTGTAATGAGAAACAATAAGTATTGATTCGGGTTATCTGAACAAAATGCTGCATTTGTCACATCAAATAGATCAGAGACTTCAACTGTTTGTTTAGCCTGAATAGAAAAGAATGGGGTTGTACTTTATCTGTCAAGTTGAAGTGCGGGTGTGACTGAGGAGTCCTAATGAAAATACACACCAGCCTAGAGACACATGGTATTCTCTTGGATAAAAAAACAAATATGCGAGTTGGGTCTTCAGAGGAACATGTGAGGGTCGATAGTGTTCTCACATGAAAAGTGCAAATTCAATCAAAAGTCTCCAGCTCACAGATGGGGGGACGAGGCTGTGAGGGAAGAAAAACAAGGACCCCCGTCTGCGTCAACGCCATGGAAAGTATTTGCAGCCGGACTCCTATAGGAACTCCATCATTCATGAAGCACGTCATAACAGCACTTCTACAATAAACAGAGTCCCGGTATAGGCAATGCAGAAAGATCAAGAGATGCAACGCAGATCAGAGCATCATTCATAGCAGGCTTTCTGAAGGAAATGAAGCCTGCTATGATGCTGATGTTATCTTCCAGACAGAAAAAGGTTTGGAATGACAGTTCTTTTGGAGATCTGCAACATGTTTACTTTCGCTAGGTTCAAACAATGTTTACCGATGGTGTATCCTCCCGCTGATCATAAATGAAATTTGAATGCAAACCCCCCCCCTTACTTTACCCCCTCCTGGCACAAGTTGGCGTAGCTTGATCCAATCCTTAAATGGTCTCTAGTGTAACTTTTCTCTCCGAATACTAATTTATCGTTTAAAATATGAAAGCACTTTAAATCTGCCTTGCTTTGACATGAAGTTTTACAATTTATTCACTTGTTTGTGTTAGTTCGTGGATGGTTGTTAGCTTGGGATCATAACTGTTATTGTTTTAACTAAACATTTGGCTGTATTAAATCTGATCTGGCCTTCAAGCAATATCAATACACTTAAAATAACAAATGTGATGCTGCTGAAGAGAGGGAGACATTTTTCAAGCATAAAAAACACACAATAGTCAAATTCTTTGTCACGAACACATGCAAGAATACACAGTATGGCACGTTATCATTGTTTACCAATCGTCCCTGCAGCCACTCCGCCACCCCCTCTGCAGTGGAGTCAGGAATCTGACAGCGCAGGTTGTCCTTTTCCTCGTTGTCCATGAGCTCCAGCATCCCGCGCAGGTCCTCCAGCAGGTGCAGCACCCGGAGGCCCCCCAGGAAAGGTGAAGTGGGCGACTGGCAGTCAAACAGCCCGTTATTGTAGTCCATGGCCTTAGAGCCTGGAGAGATAGGGAGAGGGATTGATTTAACCCAAATCAAACAGTGAAGTTGTGAAGTAGTCATTGCATCACTTCTCTGTGGGCAAAGTGTAATACAAATGGCAAGCATCAACAACAACAAAAGGAAGGATTTACTGCCAAAGCCACATTCAATGCCAATATGTTGGTGGGGGTGTGGTGGGAGCAGGATGACTATTCAAAGCTATAAATATAAGTGTTTGTGTAACTGTGTGTTTACAGAGCTCTTCTTCTTGTGTGGGTGCCATTAACAAAAGCAGAGCATATCAACAAAACCCTGTGTGGGTTTGTGACAAGAACTAGGGCATGCAGAAATATGCATACTCAATGTTTATTCCAATTCATTTGTATTAAAAAAAATGTCCCATGAAAACTTCATGGGTGAAGCTACAAAAGGCATTTCATCTATTTGATAATTAATATTGACTTTAATCAATCAGGGATTTTTAATATAGTTAATTTCCCCTGAAAACATTCATTTTTTAAGTGACTCAAATGTTACACATAGGATATTGAGCATCTTTTAGCAAGAATTGTACTCCAACTTATAAGTATTCTCTTTATCCCTGCTTACACAAACATACACGAACATACTGGGCAAGCAAATGTTCTAAGGTCTTCTATTAAAAATCATGTGACACAGTGGGTGTTTCTTAGGGGTGCACCGAATGGGAAATTCTTGGCCGAAACCGATAACGAAAATAGGAAACAGTTGGCCGAAAACCGAATGCCGAAGAAATATATATATATATATAATGTATACATTTTTTACCAATGTTGTTCAGCTACCTGATTATGGAAAAAGACATGATTATAGAAAAACTTAACTTAAATAATAATCACTATTATGGGT
>NW_011361142.1:58382-60656 GCF_000735185.1 Notothenia coriiceps
CCCCCCCCGGCGCAGGCTTTAAACGGTAACGGGAGTTTCTCTCTCCTCCCCAGGGCTTGTACCAGGAAGTAACGGACTTGCGGTTCAGGGTGACTGACATAGAGAATGACAGACTGCAGTGTGAGAAGAAACTCAAAGCTACCAAAGTGAGTGTGCTAAAAATCACTTAAACGCTCACATTTGCTATGACAGGAGATCTGAATTCAATTTGAAGATAGTCAAATGTATCATCAGATGTTTGAACCTTGTGATCTTCCCCATGACATCGATCCTCTGCTTCTTGTCTTTACTCCTATCTTACCAAATGCTTCTCTTCCTCCCCCTTTTTTCTAATGTGATTTTAACATCTTTCTGCTACACGCTAACCTGTCAAGCGTCCAAAGCGGAACAGTGGGCGGTTCACTGGAGATGAGGTGAACAAGGTTTGATCTCCAGCCTGTACTCTTCTCCTTTCTGGCCCTTAAGATGCTCTAAACCTGCCTCTTCTCCTCCACTGCTGCACACTGCTTTCCTGACTTTCACCACACTCGCTGTAAGTGCTTCACCAGTACCGATTAAAGGATTAGAACCCCTTTTTTTGGGTTAACACCTGCTAACTGAAATAACTTATTTAGGGAATTGTTTGCTAAAGTCACTCAAAGTATAAACAGTACAATTTTCTTTTCATGGTATCTTTCTACCATTATAAAGTACACATCTTGTTAATCGGTACTTTAAATATTAGCCAGAATGTTGTGTCCAGTGTTTCAGTGTGTCCACAGTTGAGTGAATTTAGTGAATAGTATGAGCTTGCACTGAATTGTGTCACAAACAACCACAGTGTGTTTAAAAGAGGTCAGAAATGAACTAACTTAATCACTAACAGCACGACTGACTAACATTTATTTTCAAATGTTATGTTAAATAGGGCACTCCACTAGTTTGACTTAATACATAACCTTTGACTAATTACAGGGTGAGTTTCACTGTGATTAAAAACACGTACAGCCTGTCTTTCATGACTCTTAATGAACTTCCGGCGATTTGAAATACCTACATTTGTCTGTTTAATATATTGTAAGTTAAATATCTTTGTGTCTTCGAGCCATCTTAAAACATTACCATTGACAATTTGTGATGGGCATCTTTTTTCATTCTTTATAGTACTAAAGACTCAACATTCATATTACAAACAACACGTTTGTGCCTTCTAATGTTTATAATGATTTGCTGATTTATAATTATTAGACATGTCCTTCACTTTTTTTCTGTTTGTACCTTTATCATCACTGTTTGGGCTAGGAATGTGTCTAGCAATATGTGTCTAAAGTTTCTAAGGCATTACAAACTCAAACGTAATGTATCCATTTATCTACCCAAGTTGAATTGACAGATCATGTGATGAGACCCATGACTTCACTCTCTGCTCCACAGGAGGAGCTGCTGCTGCTGCAGACACAGCTGGAGGAGCGAGAGGTGGAGCTGAGGAGGCTGAAGGAGGAGAGCAGGCTGAGGATGGAGAGCCACAACAGAGCGGAGGGAGGAGAGGGAGGTGGGGGCTGTTCAAATAATTATCTGGCTGCTTCACAGAGTCTAATATTACATTGATGGGGATTAGACAAATAGACATTTCACATTCCACCACCACCAGACCCTCCAGCACCCACTGTAGAAATAATGGTTGCTTTCATCTGGATTTCCCAATTCATTCTTTTTTCTCTGTCTTGCATTTCACGGACAAGATGAACTATAACGAGGAGATTAGAAGCTCGAGTTCTTACTCAACTCCTTATCTGCTTCTATAGGCTACATACCTAACATTCTGACTGCTTCACTCCTCTCTCCCTCGGCTGACCTTATCTCATCCGCTCTGATGGTGGAGGAATGCCATTTATTCAAAAGGGAGTCTCTTAACCATGCCTGTAAACTCGTGATTATACATCTGATGCAGGTCGTCTGGTTGTTGCTTCAGACGCTGTTAACATCAAATACATGCAGTCAGTGCAGCTTCTTGGTTGTCGTGAATTAGAGGAGAAATCATTTTTAAAGATTAACATTTCATTCAAAATTGGATTCTGATTAACGATCCCACACCTTACTTATCTATCTCAATGTAATGAAAAGACTTTGGATTAGGTCCTCTAGCGGTTGGCTCGTATTTAATTGTAGTAAAACACAAAGTCCTTGTTTTTGATAATCCACTCAAGATTTCACTGCAGCTAACAAACACAAGCAGAAACAAGAGCTATAGCTCACTGTTTTGATCACTTGTGCTGTTATCTGCTTTCAGAGCCA
>NW_011361142.1:60680-66909 GCF_000735185.1 Notothenia coriiceps
GGGGGTTGAAAAAAGTTCCACAAGTGAAGTGTCTTTTTTTCTTTCCCAGACACTGAAGTGTTGAACATGAAGAGGGTGTTGGGGTCACTGGCGTCGGCCAACGATGTGAAGGTACGGTGTGATGCGACGCTGTGGTGTGAGGCAACACATGAGCAGTCGCTTTGATTAATCGAGAAACACTCCACACCCAAAATGATCACTTGTTTGTCAATTAGTGAACTTTTGAAACCTTTGAATAAAAGTTAATTATGCCTTCACGCTTCCACGGTGAGCAAAGAATCAGACAGTGTTACTGAGTGGAGTTAAAATGCGTGACTCGTATATCAACAGACTCAGACGGTGTGACATAAACAACCTCACACTGATGGTTTATGCGGCAACATCCTCGACAGTTTTCTCCGTTGTTTAATTCTTTTTTCACGGTGAAGCCATGTGAGAAAACTTTAATAAGAATTCAAGGTTACATCGGGTGAGTCATGGATATTCCAAGGATGCTTGTTTATTTTCAGGAACGAAGGATAAAGGAGCTGGAGGAGTCCCTCACAAAGAGCCAGAAAGTGCAGGAGCTGATCATAGGTCAGTGTGATTAAAGATCATACACATTGATGTTAATCTCTATTTTTGTAAAACTAATTTGCATTCCTGTAACTACTACGATTAATAGTTAATGAAGTTTCAGCACTTTGTTTTAAAGGCCTCCCAACCTCACGTAAATCATAGCAAACATCATGTCTACATATCCAACAGAGTAACATTGTACACAATCATCAAATAATACATTTTAAGATTAACGTTTTTATTATCGATAGATAGATAAATACTTAATTCATTCCAAATTATTTTATTACAGCAGCAGTCTGTTCAGGCATTACAATATTTAAAATAAAGTATTAACACAATAAAATACAAATTAAAGGCAAATGTATCTGCAGTAGAAAAGACATGTATCACAAAGAATACACACTATAACATATTTGAATGTTCTTTAAACGACCAAAATACTACAGTAGCAGAAGTGGATAGTGTATATATATGTATTTAAGTACTTTTAAGAGAGCTTAGAAAGGTGTTTGTACACACATGTCGTTGACTGTCCTAAATGTCCTCTCTCAGAGACACTGAAGGACGATGACTACGACGATATCGCAGATGATCCCTCGGCCTCTGTTTCCATGGAGGTGGATCAGGACTCGCTGGCGTTGGGAGGGGAGGCAGGAAGAAGCTCTGGAGAGGTAAACACAACCTCCTGTCAAAACAATTTTTCACACAGGATGAACCCCAGACTGCAGGCTTCCTTTAGAAAAGCTCCATGTCTGCCTCCCACCCTGAGAGCGGTTTCTCCCAGGAATTCAGAGCTCGTGATCGGGGTATTTGAGATTTGTCAGGCTGTGTAGATGTTCGGCTGCTGGGAAAATATGTTTATTTAATCCGGTTTTTCTGTGTTGTCTCAGTCCATCCCTTGTATAGCAGTTCTGTCTGAGATGAATGATCTGGACAGAGAGCGACAGCTACAGGCGGCCCACAGGTAACACGGTCATCTCAGCTCACTGAAATATACTTCCTCTATCTTTCATTTAGTCTCAGGGGTGGGAATACAAACTGAGAAATATCTGCACAACATATCCATTTATTCTGACATGTTGTTTGAGCTTTCTGGAGTTTCTCCTAAACTATGGGACACGTTGTAAGAGTATGCTCTGTGTACGATACAGTTTCCTTTGAGTGAAACAGTTGCTAGTTGTTTAAAGTCCAGCTTCTGTTCAATCAACCAATTATAGTTGTGTCTCTCATAACTACATTATTCTAGCTCATGAGGCTTATGCCCAGGTTAAAAGTGGGCTATGTATTTAAAAATAACATTATTTATGTTTGTCTATCATGTATTTTTTTTTTAAGTTTATTTAAAAAAAAAAAATGCCTTAATTCCCTCTTTTACACAAGACGGCTAAATAGCATTAAAACATTTTAGGGAGGTCAGTACACTTTTCTTTAACTTTATTTAATTTTATTTCAGTAGGTTTTACACCAGTGATTTAACTTTTCATTATGTTATATGTCTGCAAAGTTTCTGTTCAACAACTATACTTGATGCTGAGGATATTTCAGTATGTTTGTTTTCTAATGAAGCTTAAAAACATAAATAATTGTTGTTGTTGTTTCAGTTCCTCAGACATCCCACAGCCGGACAGCTCGGCCTTCAGCAGCGAGCAGGTCAGGTGACCTCCCATGTCAACATGTTGACTGCAGTTAAAGAATCCAAAATAATAATCATATTATCCAATTGAATTTGAATCTATTAGTCTATTAGTTTCTTTCATGAGTCTCTAGTCACAGGACACACTGAGAGATGATCCTGCTCTGACACCTGGTGGTTAAACGGTGCAACTACATTTATGTATCAGGCGAGAATATGAAGGTTAAACAGAGGTGGGAAGGTACTCTGAACTTGTACTTAAGTAAAAGTAGAAGAACCAGAGTGTAGGAATACTCATTCAAGTCCTGCAATGAAATAGTATCTCAAGTACAACAAATAATCACACCAACCCTTTTTACATTCATTATTTTGTAGAATGTTCTCTCATTATAGTTTTACACTGTAAAAAAGAAAAGAAAAAAAACCAACAAATAAAACAAATTGTGTATGAATATATATTTTGTTTCTTAATTATCTCATATTTTCATATTCAAGGAATAATAACATTTCCTTTTCCAAACTATTGCACTAAATGTCATCTAAAATCCTTTACACTCCCTTTAATTGAGATAAACGTTTTAAACATTCTGGATGCTTTAGAGAGCGTGCAAGTTACCGATAATATGTTGGTTGGCTCATCAAAATAATAGTTAGTAACTTTTCTACCTTTTTGTATTTCTTTCTTCTCCTAGGCCAAAAACAAAGCACCCCTGGGTTCCTCGTCTCCCATCAGAGCCGGAGACGAGACCTTCGGCTCGAAGAAGGCCCGCTCCTCTTTCGGCCGCGGCTTCTTCAAACTGCGAGGAGGCAAACAGACCGCCAGCTCTCCAAACCTGGGTAACACTGACGCTGCGATTTCCATGAAAGTCATCACATTTCCTTTGGTGTTAAAGTCACTTTAATGTTTGTCACTGATCCTGGTGTTTGTTTCACTGCTGGTTGAATTGTGAAGACCGCAGCCGGAGTGCCAGTGCTCCTGCGTTAGGTACGGTAGAGCACAACCTGCAGATGTTTGCTCTGGATTAAACAGCTGGATGTGAAGTAACTGCGGTACTGACACTATGTGACCATTTCACCTACTGTAGGTGAACCCGAGATTCACATGCTGAACAGGTTTCCCTCCACTTTTCTCTAAATCAGTGGTTCCCATCTCTCTGACTTTTCTAACCTCATCATTCTGAGTTTGTTTCAGATGCAACAATTGCAGTTTTCTTATCCGATACATATTTATTTGGATAAGAAAAAAAATATTTTCATAAAATTCTTCTTATTAAAAAACCATGGTATGCTCATAATAAAACATTGACTATTTCACTACTAATATTTTCTTAAAACTGCAGCACATGTTTCAATTGAACCAATAAAACATTTCTGACCTATATGACTGATGGATTGTTGCATCTCTATAATTTTGAAGGACTTAAACTCTACTCAAAGTGATTTAGTGATATTAGTGATAGTTTCTCTCCTAGAGTCTCCTATATCCTGCTCTGGTTGAGGTTTCTCTCCATGATCTCACTGAAGCATCCACTTGTCCCTTATCCATGACTTTAAACCATCTGCAGTGAAGCCGTTTCAATGGGACTTTCCACTTAAATATGTATTTCTCCTTGGTAGTGGTTTACTAGTTGCATGGACGGTACAGCTCAGGTTTCTTTTAGTTTGTTAACATTGTGTCGTAGTGGTGCGTCTGTAGTTGTTATTCTGTAAACTCTGATCTGCTCCATTCGGGTTAAAGTATTTCTTGTGATTATTTTTCACAGCTGAGACGGAACGTAAAGGCACGGATCATCTGGACCTGGCCGGTGCTCCTCCTAAAAAACCTCTGGATGCTCTTCCCTGCTCACCTGAAGCCAAGAAGAAGTCCAAGGGCTTCATGAAGTTCTTCGGCAGGTAGGGGTGTGTCAGCTCTATCTAAAGTATTATCATAAGGTTCTTGACTGTATCTGTCATTTATACTGTGACACTCCTGCAGACTAAAGCGCAGTCACTCTACGTCCTTCAACCTGGATGATACAGAGACGGAGTTCAGGAGGGGGGGGGTCCGAGCCACCGCCGGCCCGAGGCTGGGCTGGTCCCGCGAGTCCAAACACAGGTCGGTGTCCAACAGGCGTCAGAAGCCTGTCTCTGTTCTCTCAACCACTGGATAAACTGTGATGAGTACCCCTCTCTGTCCCCTCAGTGCTGTGGACGTCCCCTTCTCCCGCTGGAGCAGAGAGGACGTGTGTGCCTGGCTCCATGAGCAGGGCCTCGGGCTGTATGTGGCCCCGGGGCAGAGCTGGATCAAATCAGGACAGACACTACTACGGGCTTCACAGCACGACCTGGAGAAGGTAGGACATCTCTGTTTGTTTGATTAGTCAATTAAATATCAGCTTTAGTTTAGGGTTTGTCTTTATCCAAAATGTGCACTTGGGCATGTTCCTCAACATTTAGACTCAAAGGGGAGGACGGGGATACTCTGAGATGTTTGTATCTGTAAATGTTCCCTGCGTGACGTTGTGTTCCTGTTCCCGGATCAGGAGCTGTGCATGAAGCAGCCTCTCCACAGGAAGAAGCTGCAGCTGGCTCTGCAGGCTCTGGCCTCCGAGGAGGACTACCGCAAATGCAGACTGGACTACAACTGGGTGACCAGTGAGTGTGGCCCTCTCTGACGACTGCACGGTCCCCACAGCTTTTACATCTAGACTACATTAATGTGTTCTGTGTTTTGACTTCAGGGTGGCTGGACGACATCGGCCTCCCGCAGTACAAAAGTCACTTTGATGAGGCTCGTGTTGACGGCTGCATGCTGCACTACATGACAGTGGTGAGCGGATGGATCACTAGGGAGATTTATGACTTTTTAATTATTCAATCATTGTGGATGTGTTCATGTATGACTTGAATAGTCATCAATAGAATTAGCAGCTATGATCAGGGTTGAAGTTGATGAAAGATTGAACTCTGTGAAAGTGCAACATAATGTTAATTCAACTACTTATGGCCTTTTTCAACTCTTTAAAAGTAGCTTTGATGTCCCTGAAAGGGAACAAAATCAAAGTGGGACTCAAGGGTTAAACATTTGTCATGTAGCCCTGGAGCCTTTGTGGAAAAAATGAAACTCTGACATGAAAGTGACAGGAAACCTTTTTTTGGACGAAAGGTTGTTAATCATTATTTTATATTCTGGCTGAACTTTCCCTCTGAATAAACCATAATGTCTTTTTTTTTCTGACCTGCTTCCCAGGAGGACTTGCTGTCTCTGAAGGTGGGCAGTGTCCTCCATCACCTCAGCATCAAGAGGGCCATCCAGGTCCTCCGCCTCAACGGCTACGCCCCCAACTGTCTGAGGAGACGGCCCTCTGATGAGGTACAGGAAGTCACAACCACTCTTCCTCATCTTCTTTAATTTCTCATGTATGCACCCCTGACATCCAGACTCTTCTCCCCCTCCAGAACAACATGACGCCAGCAGAGATCTCCCAGTGGACCAACCACAGGGTGATGGAGTGGCTGCGCTCCGTGGATCTGGCCGAATACGCCCCGAATCTGAGGGGCAGCGGTGTTCACGGAGGACTGATGGTGAGAGGCGGGGGGGGGCACAGCAGGTGTAGAGGAAATGTAACTAACACAGCTCAAACTGGGGGCAGGGTGAATATTGCTACAGATGTCTTTTTAAAAACAAACACAAATGTATAAAAAAAGGTCATAGGTGTTGAAAAAGACAACACTTGTTTATTTAGTTTCCTTCCTGACGTCTCCCTCCTCACCTCTCCTCATTGTGTTTTCTGAAATGTCTTCACACTCTGAAGGTGTTGGAGCCGCGCTTCAACGTGGAGGCGCTCGCCCTGCTGCTCAACATCCCCTCCAACAAAACCCTGCTGAGACGCCACCTGGCCACTCACTTCCACCTGCTCATCGGCTCCGAGGCGCAGAGACTCAAACAGGACTGTCTGGAGAACCCCGACTACTGCGTGCTCACCGCCACCGCCAAGGTCAAGGTACTGCTGTACACACACACACACACACACACACACACACACACACAAACAC
>NW_011361142.1:66950-67629 GCF_000735185.1 Notothenia coriiceps
CGCACGCACGCACGCACGCACACACACACACACACACACACACACACACACACACACACACACACACAGGAGCTTCAATCATTTACCTGATTTTCCACAAATTAATTTGATCCCACTCAAATGACAGATTAGGGTCATTTTGTACTTTTGATGAATACAAATTGATTGTTTCATTTAAAACTTTAATGAGTGTTGTACAGATTGAACTGCCTATTTTTTGCAAATAATCACACATTCAAATGTTTTTATTTTAGTCGCCCCAGCTCTACTTAAAATATCTGTACTGAATATAAATAAATGTCATCAACTTGCTTATCGTCCTCCTGCAGCCTAGACGCCTGTCATTCGGGGGTTTCGGCACTTTGAGGAAGAAACGCCATGACGATGGCGAGGAGTACGTGTGTCCCATGAACGTGGAAATGCCAAAGAGCAGCAGCTTCCAGGTGGGGGGTCAGATCTACGAGGAGCCCCTCGACCACCTGGAGCAGGTGCGGAGAAAACTTCACTTCTGATTACTGGAGAGTTTTGAGTCTGCTTTGGCTTTTTCCTGACCCTCCTGTTTGTGTGCCTTGTGCAGATGGAAGACTCTGAAGGGACCGTGAGACAGATCGGAGAGTTTTCTGAGGAAATCAATAATCTGACGGTGAGACGCTGACCCAAAAAACCCATTGTTGGTTTC
>NW_011361142.1:67645-69000 GCF_000735185.1 Notothenia coriiceps
CCCCCCCCGACATAAACAGCAGCAGGAAATTACAAACTGGAAGGCTGACCGTTAACCTCTCTGTGTTTCAGAGCATGCTGAAGGAAGATGAGTTCTTTCACGAGATATCTGTCGACGCAGCAGAACACGATCACATCTCCGGTGTTTGATGGAGACGCTTTGTTAGAAACGATCAAACTGTGCCAACCAGAATCTAACCCCCCCCCCCACCTTTGTAGTAGACATGCTAGACCTCCACCCTGACATTATTCTCGTCCTTCAGAAGTGCAGCCATATCTTTTATTACAATATATATTTATTAAACATATAATGCATGAAGTGAAAATGCCAATGTATCCTTTTTGATTATTCAAGCATGTGAGTTTCATTTTGAGTGAAGTAGGCATACTTGTTATTTCTCCATTTTTATTTTGAGTGTCGTACTCAAGTGCGCGGAGTCATTTTTCTTGTGGTACGTGAAGTTGTTATTTTTTCTACAACAGTTTTGGGATTCTGTATTAGCTTAGCATAAAGACTGGAGTGTTGGCTTTCTCTAGTGCTATATATTAACATGAATCTCAAGGCTTTTCACCAAACATAGTTACGTCTTCCTAGAACTGAAATAATTAGAGTGGCTGGTAACAGATGTTTTTCAATCTGCTTCCAGTCTTTATGCCAAGCTCAAAAACACCAAGTGTATTGATCCTGTTTTTTTTTTGCCACATGTCTAACTTTCCTTTCAGATATTCATGATTGAAAGTAAATATGAAATGCCAAAGTCATTGTTTTTAAATTTTGATAATAAAAACGAGAAACTTATTTTTATCCACAAGTATTTTTATTGGGCCATCATCTTAAACATACAAACTGTTGACATAAGATCACCTGATTTGACTTACAACAAACATGGCATAGTAACCATCCCCCCACCCCCCTACAAAACAAAACCGAAAAGTGTCACAATACGATATAAAAGGAGCAAAAATAAGTAAATAAAAAATACAAGAGGATATCATAAAAGCACAGAAATACAAAGAAACACTGTGTTGCACATTGGGCTGCATGACCATTCACACGCCAAGGGAGACAATCACTTATCATTGCATTATAACCGTCCAGTCTCAAAATAGTAGCTACAGCGTACATTAATGAGTAATAGGATTATCTAATCCCCTAAAGAAGGAATAGAATTAACAAAAGAGAGAATAGGATCCCAGGTTTTGCTAAATGTATCAGAGCATCCCCTTATACTATACTTAATCTTCTCTAAGTATAAGAAAGACATTAACCTGTTAAACCCAAGCGGCAAACTCTGTGGAAGAGCCGGGACGCCAATACGGAAGTGGCCCACACTGCAGTTCATATATTGGCCGATA
>NW_011361142.1:69040-73594 GCF_000735185.1 Notothenia coriiceps
GCTGGGCTGTCAGAAGAGGGGGAGGAAAAGAGAGGTTCCTTCCTCTGTGTTTTATTCTTATATGATTATATAGAGTCGTTATTCATTTGTTTTAAAGCTCAATAAATAACAAAGAAGACCTTTGACCGGCACTTTTCTAATTTTGTCTGGAAGATTTTAACTGACATGTTGACCGGCGAAAAAAAATCTAACTGAAAGTCTGCCGCACGTTCCTTGGAAGAGGCTGAGAGGTGGGTGTTTGTCATCTGCTGGTGGACTAACCGGAGAGAATTACAATGCTTGCCTCGACGGGGAGGGATTGCATTGAAATACAGCAGCAGGAGCAAACGCTTGCGGGGGGGGAGAAAAAGAGCCACAGCGGAGAATAAACAGAAGGCCAACCTTCGCTGCTTTTGTGGCAGACTACAGCGCCACTTACATGCCTGGCATATGTACTAAAGCATCTCCAGCGCTTCCGAGCGGCAATGGCCGGCCGTGGCCCAACCCCACATTCCCGATAGGTGGAGAGTTGGCCATATAGGCGGAGCTCCTCGTTTCTGACGTCAGATACATTTCAAATCTGTATCTCTCCGACTAGCATAACGAGTGTTAGCGGCTGCTCGCTAGCCTCCGAAGCACTGGTAGGCATCTTGTTAGCCTCTTTATCTCGCGAGCTGAAGAGTTTAGTTTGTTGCTGACTTTTGCCGCGACTGCCGTGAGTTTTACTCATTTCAACAACGAAAAAGTTACTGAGGCACTCCTAATGACTTATCAAGTAAGAAAAGTAACAGAAGTCTGGGTTTATATGTTTAAAAGCGAAAAAGGATTAGGGAGCAAACGCCAATGCGACCGATCACTCCAACGCCATAACCTCCTTTGTCTTTATTTTAAGACACAACACAGTTTTGATAAAAAATAATCAAAGCATCTCAAATTCAGTAGCATTTTATTTTCTTTATGTTGCATATCCAAACACAAGTAGCAACTGTTGCAACAAAGACAAATCTGTTACAACATCCCGTTGAACAGGTTAGAGAACATGTATTAGCAAAATATTGACATCTTTGACGATAGACAGAGGGCAGGTTTAACTCTTACACAGGTGCAACAGCTTCAATGGAATAATCAATACAATTGTGTTCAAATGAAGTGGTCTTAAACAGTGCATATAAAAAGCTTTGCAAGTGTTAAGGCACTCAGAAAACATCCCTTAAACCTCAACTCTGATATCATTTTGAATAACATCATTAACAGTCTCAACACCTTTCATGATCCATCTCCTCTACTTACTACTTTTGAACCCTTCCAAGCCTTAATATTTACCTTTTTCCCCCTTCCGTGCCACTTACTGATTACATGAATTGGTCCGTGCTGTGATTCTGCTTCATGGTGAACGTTGCATGGCATAAATAGTGTGTATATATAGTGCAATAACCACTGTAACTGTGCGTGCCTTAATGTTTTGAGGAGAGATTATGATAACTTGATGCTCTAATGAGACGTTTAGAAGGTGAACCTGCGGCTGTTGGAGTGGCCCACTTTGTCCAGGTTGGGGTTGCAGGCGAACTGGATCATGGGGGGAGGTCCACACATCATGATGAGGGTCTCGTCACCTGGGGCGGGCAGGTGTTCCTGCACCATATCTTCATTGATGAAGCCTTGGCTGTACTCCCAGTCTGAAACAAAGGGGAAGTTTCAGAGATTGATAACAACTCAATGTAGCAATGTTACTATTGTGATACTATGACTTTTTATTTTTAGATATTTCTAAATACTATGACTTTTTTCTGATATATTTGATAAAAAACTTTTTCAAATCTCTTTTTAACATACATCATATGTCAACACCCTAAAGCGATTTTCTTCGACATACTATACTATGACTTTTTACTGACATACTAGATTATGCCTTATTATTTTAAGATTGTTGCCATTCTATACTATTAATAAATAATACTATTACTTAAAAAAAATACTAAACCTAACGATAACTTTTATTTCAAATACCACACTAGGACTTTTGTGTTTTAACATTCTGTACTGACATTTTTTTCGTGATATTTTAATGTCATACCATATTTCTTTGGCAAAGTATACAATATTTTTTATTTATTCTCGCCTATTTTCTTTTTCCCAGACATTCCCACCCGTATGTCTAAATGATGTTGCAACGACACATCAGTTCAACAAGGTCGGCTTTGTTGTATTTTCTTACAATGAATGCATTGTAAATCTAAGCTGTGTTGTAAATGGTTAGAAATGAAATAATATTAGTGTTTAATGTATTATATTAAACATATCAATGTATTTTATGGTATTTGTTTTTACATCTTTATATTCATTATTTATCTGCAATTATACATAACCTTTGGTTTCCTTTATTGATATTGGGTCTTTATTATTTAGCTTTATATTGAAAGAAGACAGTATCATTTATAACTGTTAAAACCATTCATCATCTGTGTACATATATATGTATCTTTGATTGGTGGCTCAAACATTGACATACTGTAGTTTACGTTTAATTAAGTGCGGCATTTCAGCACAATTTCAAGGTACTTTTATTGTTTTTATTTTATACTTTCCTTTATAGTTGTACTTCACATTTTGTTATGAGCGAAACCTTAAATATAAAATAAATGATAAATGTTCTCGGATGTCTAAAGGCATGTTACCTTCAGGTGCTCTGTCCAGGGTGAACCAGAGCTTAAACCGGTCCGGGTGGTTCACCTGGATCTCTTCCAACTCCGGACGCAACAGAATATCTTTTTCAGTCTGAGAGAGAGCAGGAAGAACAAGGTTTCATACAGGAAAACAGATCACTTATAGCAGCACTTCATCATGTGACCCTGGCTGAGACCCACCTGGTTGGCGAACAGCAGGTAGCACACCGTCTGGTCCTTTGGGTCCTTCATCACAGCGGTGATGATCTGCAACATCGGAGTGATGCCTGGAAAAAATACAAAAACAGGAAGATTACATTTTCAGAGCTGACCTGATGTGGATATCTGTTCCCTTTTGTTCCAATAAAGAAAAGCCAGATATGTCATGAAATAACTAACTGGATGGTTTCTTCTGTACAAAATATAAGGAAATAAAGTCATAGTATAATATCTGGAAAAAAGTTTTATAAAAAGGCATAGTATAGAATAGAATGTCGAAAATATGAGGGAAAACTGCATAGTATAGTACATCGAAAAATAAAACGGCGTATTATAGTATGTTGAAAATATATTTTACTGCAGTGAGAGTAGCCAAAGAAATTCTGTTGTACTTTGTATGATGACAATACATATATATTCTATTCTATTCCATTTTATTCTATTATATGAGAGAAAAAAAGCATAGTATAGTACATCGAAAAATTAAATAAAACAGCATATTAGTATGTCGAAATGGTCAGAAGAAATGGCATAGTATAGCATGCAGAAAAAAAGCCATTATAAATAATGTCAAAAAAGTCAGGAAAAAGTCACAGTATTGTATGTCGGACATGAGTCAGGATCTGCTAAACAACTCCCTGAGTGCAACACCTTGACAGACGAGTGGAGGAGTTTACCTGTTCCTCCAGCGATCATCCCAACATGTCTGGCTGTCTTCATCTCAGCTGGGGACTTTTTATCTGACTGAATGGCAAAAGCACCTGTTGAGGGAGAGTTAGAGCATCAGATCAGGCAGCTGAGCTGAGTAACAAACATCACTTTAGACCTCCTGTTACGGGCTCACCTTTGCCTTGGTACACCAGGAGACCGCTGGGGCCTCGAAAGTCAATAGTGTCATTGATCCTGAGGCTCTCCAAGAACTGACTCAACTTCCCACCCTCGGGGAATTTAGGATTAACATCTTTAAAGTAAATCTGACAAGAATTGGACAAAAAAAGAGAAACTCATTTAGGATAACAAAACAACACCTAACCATATACAGAAACAACTTTTCTTAAAAAGGCTTTACCTTCACCACTAAGTCCACGTAGCCTTTGTCATCATCACTGGACACCGGAGTGTACGGACGGACTACGAGCTTCCCGTCTACCTTTGCAGACAGATAGATATGCTGCCCTGGAGAGGAGACACACAACGAGTTATTACTCACAGCTTGTGTTCAGATTATAATCAACATTAAATGCATAAAGTATGTTATCTTGAGCAGCCATTTTAAAAACTGATCATTTATTTGTGTACTTTCTCCAACAAAAATCAGCTTTTACTGGTTCTACATTCAAGATGTGATGGTTTTCTGGGTCTCCTTTGTATTAAACAAGTTACTTCAATATATGGTTACACAAGCCAAAAAATTGTTATGACATCATAAAGTGGCCAAAATCTGATCAGCTCATTTTCAGACAGGTTTTAATATAAATGGATCAGGACAAAAAGTGAAAGAATCTGAAAATGAGCTGATCAGATTTTGGCCACTTTATGATGTCATAACAATTTTTTGGCTTGTGTAACCATAAGCTTGTGTAACCATATATTGAAGTAACTTGTTTAATACAAAGGAGACCCAGAAAACCATCACATCTTGAATGTAGAACCAGTAAAAGCTGATTTTTGTTGGAAAAAGTACACAAATAAA
>NW_011361142.1:73789-102023 GCF_000735185.1 Notothenia coriiceps
AGGAGGAGATTCAGGGGGGTACCTTGGTTGGTGATTGGCTAATGGTTACACAAGCCAAAAAACGATATGACATAATAAAGTGGCCAAAATCTGATCAGCTCATTTTCAGACAGGTTTTTATATAAATGGATCAGGACAAAAAGTGAGAGAATCTTTGTTCCTGAAACTTTCATAATCTCTTTACACAGAGGGGACACATGTTTATGTATAACAGACATGAACAATTTGATGTTGCACAATAGCTGACCTTCAAGTTAAGTTACAAAATGAGAATGTATGTGAAGCTCTTTTTTTCTTAGCATTTTGCCTTTCCTCTCTTCCTACCTTACCTTCTTCCTACTGAACCTATTTGTGATGTGATAGGAATTAAACTCCTTGCCATTATGTCTGTCTGTGTTCCTATACATTTTATTTTCATAAATGTTACATGGTTGCTGGTCTTAGCTGGTCTGAGTTTGTCTTAAGATAGTCAGGCATGTGTTGCTAGTCACCCGGTGAAGCTAACCTGGGGAAGCTGGTTAGCCTGCTGCTGGGTGGAGAGACAAGCTAAGTCAATAGTTACTAACCGATGGGAAGACCCAGGATGTGTTCAGAGGAAGGCAGGGCAAAGCGGAACTTTCTGGTGTCATGGCTGACAATCTGCAGAAGAAACAAAAAGCATGTCAGAGCAACACCGGCTGCGTTTGTAAACAGAAAAACGTTGGATTTTGTAAATAAAAAGAGTTCAGGTTTTGTGAAGGTGATATTCAGACGGGTTACCTGTTTGTCCAGCAGCCGCAGTGCATACTTAATGTTGGGGTCCTCTAAGGTGAGGGCGGGTCTACTCTTCCTGAACAGGAGTCTGAAGATTAAGTTGACGATGCTGTCAAATCCGCCTCGGATCAACTGTGACAAAGGTCAGAAATTAGGAGAGTGACTCAGCTCGGACCACCAGCAGCTAGCAGAAGCTATCACATGTTTAATATATCTTTGGGGCGTTGTCTTAGTTAAGCCAAGCCAATTTGTTTAATCCAAAACAGGAGAAATGAGTCATAGAAATTCCTGTGGGCAGAGCAGCCCCAGCCTCTAACTTAACTTGGTCAGGAAAACTAACTGGCAGCTCCCGTTAGCTTGAGCTAATGCAACATAATTAGTTAAAGTACAATAAACCTAGCTACTTCTTATTAAGATATACTTACACCAATGATGTAGGACAGCATTTTCAGGCAGTTTTGGTAAATGCAACGGTTTGTTTGTCAATGCAGAAAGCAGCAGCAATTGAGTTTACAGCTACTGTCACGACGGTGCGTAGCAAGTACGAGCTGTCAAACTATAAAGTAAGCTGGCGCCAATACACACTTCCGGTCACTATTTAGAAAATAAAAGAATCTTTTCGGAAAATAATGCTTCATTATTTTAAAACAAAAACACTTAACACATCGTTTTTAGCAAAAAACGATGTGTTATATTTTTATATATATATATATATATTAAATTACAAAGTAGATACTTTTTTATTTGTTTATTATCTCTGAAACATTAAGGTCTTTACATTTTTCTAGTGACAAATCAGAACTTCCGGTATGAAAACGGTTAATTTGGCAAAACTGAAGCTGGACGTCATTTCCACATGACAGGCCTGTATTTTCAAAATAAAGCTTAAATAAAACCTCTAACCGTTACGTATCAGAATAAAGGGAGAAGTGTGTGGGGAATTTTACGGGGCCAAACATTAGGGACAGTTTTATACATGGGCCCCAAATCACTTTGGACATTCCATAAAACTGGAGCCCAATTATAGTCAAGCAGCTTTGATAAGCCTATTTGAATGTTGGCACAAAAACAACTGTCAGCCATAACAACTTATTGAGTCTTGGGTTTTAATATACTATTGTACACCACACATAGCTTCAATAAAAACCCTCTGAAGAATATATTTGTGGTTGTGTGCATGGGCGTAATTTTGAAAAGTTATTTTCAAAATCCCGTTTGTGTCCCCCCCCACTTTTCAAATGTGTTTATTATTATTTTTTGGCGCAAGCGGTCATCGTCACGGAGGAGCGTCTGTGTGTGCGTGGCACGAGCGCATTTTGTGTGTGTGAGAGAGAGAGAGAGAGAGAGAGAGACAGACAGACAGAGAGAGTTACGGGGGTTGTTGTTAGCATCTGATGCTAGCTCGGAGCTAACGGAGATTAGAAGCTGTTTCAACAATAAGGAGAGGGAGAGCTCTCTCCTGTCGGACTGAGAGGCTGAGATAACGTCAGTTTAGGTGAGGTAAAGGACTCTCTGAGCGATTAGATTGTAAACTTTAGTCTAAATGATCTCGGTGGGTCTTAAACGGTTTGGTCTTCTTTGTAAACAAATATGTCCATCTAGTATAGTTGTAAAAAATAAGTTAAGAAATCATTCAAATATAGGTCAGTAAAAAATAAAAAAACACAGTTTAAAAGGGGAGTGATCAGTAATACATGCATAAAAAAAAGAAAGAATGCAGACTAGGTAAGATAAAGATAGGAGAGAGGAGTATATCAATTATGTGTTATTGGTTGTGAGCATATGGTTTTTGGAATATTTAAATATATACAGTTCTCTTTCCTATGAGTGTTGAGAGCTGTATCCATAAATCTCTTAATTTGTGCACCAGATTGATGCCTTTAACTTCAATTTAAAGAAAAAAATCTTCCCGGGGGTGCATGCCCCCCTAGCGTATGTGAGGTCATCACAAATAAAACAGGTTCACATGGATAGGATACTAGATTAGTTTGCGCACTCATTATATACACTACACATTTTTCTTGTATTAGTTAACACCATAGTCCCTAATATATCTGTAGAAAGGCAGGAAATGGAATTAAATCGAGAACAATGTTTCATTGCGGAGGACCCCCTGTTTTGTGTCCCCCCCACTTCTCAAACCAAAGTTACACCCTTGGTTGTGTGTAGGCCTACAGTATGTGTGTGTGTGTGTGTGTGTGTGTGTGTGTGTGTGTGTGTGTGTGTGTGTGTGTGTGTGTGTGTGTGTGAAATAATATGTTTTTAAGCTACGATAATTTAATGAGATGTTTTGCTGGAACAGCTAAATTCACCGTATTTTACAGCAACAGCATAACATATATAAATCTACATCCTCCGGGTGCGCTTATCATCAAATTTGATCTCAACTTTAATACACATCGATGTGGCGCAATGTATATGGTGGAAGGACAAACGTTGTTCGCTGGCTGTAGCAGATGTCAGTGAATATTCACTCATATGAATTGATCTGTGCCCAGAGCAACATGGAAAACAATCTGTTTAATATATTGTCTTGCCAATGTGTGGTATGCTCCATTACATCCTTTAGATGGCAGTAGCGACTTGTGAACAGGTCCCGAGGATTTAAACTAAAGCCAAGTCAAAGTGTTTAGAAGCAAACATCCGCATTAAAAGGGAATTTGTCATGCAGGCACTTTTATTTGATGTGACTGAAGTTAGCGGTAGAAGTGACTCACACTTACTTGTTCTGCAAATCAAATCTACAATCAGAGGCTGTCACAGTATCTTATGACACACAAATGAATGCTTTGAAAATATGACATGATAAGCTTCTGTATCAACAGGAAATAAAACATTTTTATTGATCATTTGTGTATATGAAGTCATATAACAACAGTCAGAAAACTCCACAGAGTGAATCACTACACAAAGTGAAACAAAACTGTAAAACACCTCAAAAATGAAGGTATACACAGCAAATATAACTGTCAGCGGCTCGCAGTCACCGCGAGCGATATGGCAGGAAAAAACACTCCAAACAGTTCTACAAGATTACAGAGAAAATGTCCACGCACAAAATACTCAAGCAGGCAGTTGATATACACAAAGGCAACTAGGATCTTTCAACAGCATCAGATTCTAATACTTTACACAGCTTTGTTTTGAAAGGTCAGTGTGGCTTTTCATCAGTGCCACTGGAGAGAATCTTGAGTTCTTGATAAGGGAATTTTTTACAAGAGAATTTAGGGTTTGATTATTCATGCATACTTTGGTAGGAAATTGCAATAACAGGAGCATTGCAGGTATTTCCACACACCTCGAAATCTGATGGTTTCTGCAATGCTGCCCGCGACTGAATTCCCTGATATGTTTACACATGTTTATTTCTGTTTCAATTCAGATTTTCTTTCAGCTTTCATCGGATTATTCCGTCAGTACAACCTTTTTGAATTAATATCCGATTGGTTTGGTCATATTTAAAGAGCCTTTACCTTGTACTTTAATCCTTTTTTTTCATTTAAATCTGAAGCTGTACTGGAATTCATGAATCTACATATGTCAAACATGTCCAATAAAATAATCCCTTGGATGAAGATAAATTGGGAATGCAGCTGTATTGAAGTATATTCAATGATTTTGGAATGCAATCAGACAGGGGAGATTTTACCCACAAAGGGTTATGAATTAAATTCCTAATAGTTAAAAAATATAAACAAAGTGACTTTTTCTTTCAACAGAAAGTGCAAAGTACATCTAATCTCACTGTTAAAGTAATCTACGCCAACACAGTCCATACTGTACATTCAGTTTTCATCTCAAATATAAAAGTTTTTTTTTTTTAATCAACAGGGCATTAAACAATTAAAAAATAAATATGGAAAATGACGAGATATAGTTAATGCATGATGGATGGGTAAAATGATATCTGCGGCTGAATGATCATATTCATGTCACTTTATATTAATTCTAGATATACAATTTTTGACACGCTTATGTAAATATATACATGGCATTTGAAGGGGATGTCTAAATGTAGAATCTCGTTTGGTATTTAACTAATACTCCCTGAAACTTCTGATGCTGGAACTGTGTGCATGAAGAGAAAACGAACCTGCGAAAAAGGGCGGAAACCCTAAACCGAGGTCGACAGGTGTCAAGCTCCAACCTGTAAGCTGAAAGCTGTGCTGTGTCCTAACCATTTCACTGGAAAGGAGAAACATCTCTCTGGACTAGAATCATCCTCAGGGGTTAGAATCTTTTTTCTCGGGCAACGCCACCCACGTTAACACTATGGGATGAACATACAAGTATTGCACAGTGCTCAACAAAATGCTGTGTGAAGCGACCTGCTCAGATAAAATTTCTTCCCGCTCTTTCTGACACGTGCAGTCGGACAACGCCTCGCGCACGCACTGCACTCTCTTTCTCTGCACGTAGAAGGGAAAATGGCATTAAACGCTACGACATCACTACAGAACAAACTGGTTTGGCTACCTACTGATAAGTCTACATCTCTAAGCACACACGGCAGTCACAGTGATACACAAAGCAGTCCTCAGAGACTCCTAGGGAATGACAAGTAGCTTTTTCATAATAGTGCTATCAACTACACAGTAACATTGAAAACATTTAGAAAGTCCTCCTGAAGCTGAAGTATATGCAAGAGGTTCCTCCAAGATAAGAGACTTCATGGTTTTCATGGAGTAAAACGTATTCCTTTGCTAATTGGACCCGAGTAAAGAACATGATGGACTAATAGCCCACGCAGACCATTCACTTTACGGTTATTTCTCATTCTCTTGATGTATTCCTGTGCCAACAATAAGTAAACACTACTGTTGGCTGAACCGTGATTTGTCATCATTGCTTTTTTAAGCCGATCGAGCAGGCAGAGTTCTTCCGCCCCCTGTAGGTGTCCTGAAATAAACCCAGCCCAACAACTGTCCATAAACTGAAGTAAACAATCTAGGTCAAAGACATCCAGTGCAAAACACCAGCCACATAAAGTTAAAATTGGCAGTAAAACATGGCTAGCTCTATTGTCACTGTGAGAAGGCAACGCAAAGCTAAGACTGCGATTCAGGGCACCATTGCAGCCAAAGACATTGTTCCCGAAAGCTACAACCACTAGCGTGGGAGTGTGCATGAAGAGAGGGTCTTTACATAAGTCACCTCTGAAATGGCAGTGTTTAGAAACTCGTCTCGGTCAATATACCCATGTACATTGACCCAATGTTTACACATCGCTCTTCTTTTTCCTTTCCTCTTCTGATTGAAGGCAAGGGGATCGTATCAGAAGAGACAGCCCCTGGTGTCAGTAGATCTCCCCCTCCCAGCCTTTAGTAAAGGTTGTTAAAAAAATCATGCAGTTTACGAAAAATAGTCAAGACGTTGAATTGCTCTAAAAAAGATTCCTCTTTAAACCAGAGTCACAACTCCTTGTCTACGGTCCAGCCTCAATGCGATTTACCCTCAACAACTACAAGGCTGTTCAAAGTAAACAGTTAACAAAATATTGTTGAACGAGCTTAAGGACACAATGGCTACAGCTTGGTGCTTTTTTCACTTGGGGTCTTTTTTATGGGTTGAAGGGAATTTGTTTTCTTTTTTGGAGGCAACATTTTCCATTTTTGGAAAAGAAAAAAAGTCAGTTTTAGTGCGCAACTGCCTTTTAAACTAGGACCTGTTTCACTTAAATTGCCATTTATGGAGAAATCAATGCTTACTGGTTTGCATTAACAATTTTTTCTGGAATCATTGTGCATCAAGCTAAACATATAGGTCCTCTGATTGAGAAATAAGTACAAAATGTGTAAGAAATCATGTGCTTGTATTAGTTCCAGCAGCATCATTCCCCCCTCAGAACCATAGTAGTTAATGGCCTTGTATTTGGAGTTTAGTATGTATATATTCATGTCTTCTCTGATCCTTTGCTGAACTTAAAGCCAGACATTTTCCTTTACAGTGTGAATATATTTCCACTAGTGTGTTGCAGGTTGTAATTCTTCTTTTTTTTTCTGGAATGCAATAAGGTAATAAGGTAGCATTTTTAAATCCTGGGATATATAATATTGGCTTTCCTCTATATCTGAATTTACATAATTTAAAATAGAACATCTTATTAAAAACATCAAGATATACACAGATTAGGAAACGGGTAACAACATACAAACACATAAACTAGAAATCATTTTTGTCTGCATACTTATATATACAACTGTGGTACAATAAATTCTTTCAGTCATGCGCTATCTATACAGATCATATTGCTTAAAAGAAGGGGGCGTTTGGTTGGGGCAGAAAAAAGGGCGTGGAGATGGAAAACTGCTGATCAGAGAGGAACAGAAAACAAGAGAACGTGAGAAAAGTACCTGATAGAAAAAAAGCAGAGGGAGGGATGATTGAACAACTAGGATTGTGTTTGATATTGGTAAAGCAGAGAGGTGGGGGGGGGATGGACCCATATATCACTGAGGTATTTACACATACAGGCTATAGAGTACTACAAGGCAGGTGCTGAAAGGGCCCTGCCTATTTCTTGGTGGAGAGCTGGGCGTCCACCTCCTCCTCCACCTTCAGCACGTGCCACTGGGCGATGGGTCTCCGGGGGTTGGCCAGCATGTCGGACCAGTGGCGCAGCTCCGTCCCCGAGCTGTTCAGGCCCACAAACACCTTCCCGATGGCATCGTTCTTGCCGATCTTGTCATAGTCCAGAACAGTTATAACAACTTGCACTTTCTGTGGGAAAAGGAAGAGTGGGAGAGATGAGGGAATGTAAGCATATATCGAGGTGTCATCAGCATATGGACTGATATCGGCATCCTTTTCTTAAAGGTCCCCTATTATACTGTGTTTCATCAATATATTATAGGTCTCAGATATATACAATACATGTCTCTGAAGTCTTTGGCTCCAAACACCAAACAGATCATTGTAGCATCCCATAATCCCCTCTGTTTCAGCCCTGTTTCGAAAGTGCTGATTCTCTGTCTGTTACTTTAGATGAAAATAAGGAGCCACTCGCCACGCCCCCTCTGTGAGATGATTGGTTAAAAAGAACACAATGGTGCTCTAGGAGGGGATTCAGGTGATAAGGTGGCCACTTTATGACATCATAAAGTGGCAAAAATCTGATCAGCTCATTTTCAGACCGATTTTTATATAAATGGATCATGACAAAAAGGAGGGGACACATGTTTATGTATAAAAGACATGAAAAAGAGGATTTTGCACAATAGGTGACCTTTAAGTCCTTACTGCCTGTTTGAAGATGTGTGTGTGTTTGATCTTGTAAATGTGTCTCTTATTTCTCCTTTTATGTAGTATTGTAAACACTTAGTAACTTTTTGCTTATTATAATGCTCTAGGAATTATATTATTTCTATTAGATATGCACCATTCCAAGATTCAAAGGTTTTAATGTCATATGCACATAAGCTACAGTGTAGAAATGGCAATGACAATCCTATGACCCGAGCTCGTCCAACCATGGAACATAATAAAATACTAATACAAAATAGTGCAAGAAGTCTATATACATGTAAATAGAATATGATATATACAAGAACAGAATATTAAATTAAATGTTGTACACTAAGACGAAATCAAATACGGTTTATTGCGGTGATAACTATTTAGATAAATAAGTAGATTGCAAGATAAGACATGATTCGGACAAAAATCCCGAGAAAGATCTACTAAATCCTTAGTGGTTTGATCTGTGTATCTAAAAGTTATGATACACTAAACAATGTATACACCAATAGTAGAGTAATGCAGTAAATGAAGTGCTCCTTAACAGTAACTGAGGCTTCAGAGCAGGAGCCAAACACAGCAGAATGTTTGATTACTCAGAGGTCTGGGACGCAGCCTCGGCATGTGTTTATTCACAGGGACTCAAAGGGGAGGGACCTGGGAATCCATCTCTGGCACTGAATATGATTTAGTGCACAAAGAGCTCTGATTACGTTTCGATCCAGCGCTACACTGAAAGGGATACTGCCACCTGCACGAGCTCAGAGCCACTGTTGGAAAAGAGCATGCCTAATACGCCATGAAATGAAATACTGAACAAGGTTCCCAGATGGCTGCTTGGGGTTAGTTGGTCTTTAAAAGGGGCAGTTGATCTTCAAATAGCTAATTGAATCAAAGCCCTCTTTGATTGGGAATTAGCAGGCTCCTTTGTTAGTCATCACAGACCAGTCAGGATATTCCACTTGCTTTGATTGATTAACCAACCAAAATGAGATCATGAACAGACATTCAATTCATCAAGAGCTTAATATTTGAGGAAATAAGCTAATTAGTTTTCTATCCCAGAGTGAAATGAGCAGATTGATATCAACAATCGAATGTAATAAATAGCAGTTTATCCATCTATCGAGTTTCAAAGTGAGGGTTTGAAGTTTGAAGGTATAACAAAAAGTAGGTGGACGAAAAAAACTGATAAATTCTTACATTCTCCCAAAAACATTTGCGCTACCTAACAAGACTTTTGTGGTTCCTCATCCACTAACATTTATCTTTTCTCCTCCTCCATGTCCTTTCCTGGGCAAAGTATATATAACAATAAAAACATATATTGCAATGTTTCTGAATGTATTTTCTGCACTATTTAAGCATTGTGCTTTGGCTTGTAAAATGTGTATTATAATTAACTGTTGTATATTCAAATGTATTTGTATTGCATCTAAGAACATCTGAAAAATCGTTAGAGACACAGTTTCACACTATATTTGTCTTTATGGGGAAAAAGTTAGTATGTTAGAAGCTATAGATCAAAACAAATGAATCCGAATATTGTTACTGAGTGATGCAGAGCTAATTGTGTGTGTACTAAGATGGTCTTCGCTCAATAACAAATCTTCTGTTAGTGAAATAAACCAATTAAAAGAACTGTGTGCAATTCCCACACAAGCTACAAGACAATTAAAACCTTTAGATTAATTGCTGAAAATAGTCCCAAGGTCACTCCACACTCCCCCTCTGCAGATAATGGTGGTTAGATTGCAGCTTTATTCAAGCAGTCTGTATAACTTGTTTTACAAGATGGAACAAATCTGCCTGATAAGTTGATCAAATTAAACTGTATTTATATTCACATCAGGAAAAAGGTTATATTATAGGAGCAAGTCTGTAATTAAAAATAAGCGCTTGAATCAGGTTCAATACACAAGTTTATGATTCAATCTGTGGCACTAACATTGTTAAATGATCAACCTGGTAAGATAAGAAATGTACATTTAGCACATTTAAGACATGCAACAAATATTTCTGAATAACGTGCAAGAGGCAATAACGTGTGCAGAAAATAATGCCCGTGAGCAATTGCCTTTCAAATTGCAGCTGATTTAGACTAAAGTGGCTTTGATTATTCTGTAATGATGAAAAGCCTCTTAACTAATTATTTGGTAAATGAGCTTCCACTTATCAATTGTTTCTTTGCAGACAAATGTTTGCTAGTTCTAACAGCAGCATTCATCTAAACAGTAGAGCACATTACATAGCTATAGTTGTTAGAAACTGCTCTGCAAATGGAGGAGAACGCACCTGGATTTGTTCAAATGGGACTTCAAAGCTGAAGGACTCGTTGTAGTAAGGGTTGAGGGTGTTCTTCTTGATTGTCGTCTTCTTCTTCTTCAGCCTCTTGCCATTTTGCATCAGGTGGATCTTCACATATGGATCTGAGAATACAAAGTTAAAAAGGAATTTATATTTGTTTATATTTTAAAAAACGTTTTGAGACACTATGTATCTATGTATTACTATACTATGTATTAGTCTGTCCTATACGAGATCATAACCATAAATCCAGCATTAACTTTTTGGGGCGAGGGAAGTGGAATAAGCCAACACTTTTGCTAACAGTTGCTCATTTACACAACCAGTAGACACACAGCAACATTACCTTTCATTTGAAGTTGTGTTTCCTGATTCATTCCAATATTCGCTGTGCTTTAAGCTCGGTTTTTGGTCTCCACCGACTCCTGTGTATTTGTTTAGCTGCTAAGTGCTCCACTATGTTCAGAATCTAGTTGTTAGCTTTGTCTGTCTGCCATTTGGTGTTGGCCAGGTAGTGTAAAGTGGATTTATCAGAGGTATTTGCTGGCTGCTGTATTCTCTGAGATCGCCTCTTTTATCGACATGTTATCCATCGTTTTTATATAAAACATATTGATTAAAAACCTTCAGCGAGAAAATGTTGGATTTATAAACAGGGAGTTGTTATAAATAGAGCATGGCCACGATGAGAGGCCTGTGTTTACATCACTCAGTTAACCTTCCCAATTCAAGAGGCTCATTTTCGTCTGTCCGAATGCCATCTCAAGTAGCCCACAAGTGCTCCGCTTCATCCTCATCCACTCTGTTGCAATCAGTTGAGTGTGTGTTGGGGGGAACAGCAAATCGCCAATTGCTTTCGTTTATGACGTTACACTACTCCTGCTGATTTGTTTACATCCTCCAAATTGTCATCAGAACTAAATTGGAGAAGAGGATAGTTAGTGTCTTTGTTCCGGGCTCAGAGGGAAAACTCCACAAGAGCAGCAATCAACTTTTCAAATAGAGAAAAACACGCTTTAATCGGACCATTTAAAAAGGGACTAGGTAAGGCTTTTAAAATCAAAGAGATCCTTATCAATCTGAGATATGGACAGTAGAAGAATGTAATACGTTCCAATCATTTTCAGAGGCATTCATGAGGATTCAATGATAACTGTGATTAAAAAAACACGCAATCTTCTTATTCATTCATTTCTTTCCCCATTGAATACAACGTTTGCTGCTGAAAGTGAGAAATCAATCACCTACTTATTCAATCACCAGTCCTTGCGGGTTGCGTGACAATCCTGCCTTAAGGTGACATGTCACGACTCAAAACTAAGCTGGTTAAGTGCAACGTGTCAACTTTACCTCCAACTTTATGCAGTGGTTTGATTTCTTCAAGTATACAAGAAAACAGGTTTCTGTAACCAAGGCATTAATAGACAAGCATGGCTGATTTCTTATATCACCTATGCTTGCTTCCATTTCCCCTCACAGACAATACCATTTGTGTTTTTCACACTTTATGCTCATCATATCTTGAGCTAATCAACACTATTTTACAGCTTAGTTGTGAGGGAAACAGCAAAAACTGACTTTTCTCATCACGAATAAATCAATTTAAATGCGATAAATGAACACAAAAACATTGGCTGTGGTTTGCAGTGTGAACAATGTTGACCACATTTTAAATGGTTCCACATGCGAAGGCTGCCTTATGACGTAAAATGATCTCGGCCCACAATCATGGCAGCTATACCAACTACAGGGGGAAAACTAGCGGCCCGTCCACACGGCGGCGTCCGTTGAAGCTTCAACGCTTCTGCCCATTCACTTTGAATGGGATGACGTCACGCTTCACCGTACTGCACTGTGGGAGCATCGCTACGCGTTGCTCGCTTCAAAAGTTGAGCAATGTTCAACTTTTGAAGCTTCGACGGAAGCGTCAGCCAATCAAATCATATGCCAGTACAAGCTCTAGCCAATCAAACCACGTGCCCTTGTGTCCGGGGCGGGAGATTCATCTGATTGGTTGTTGGTCGAGTTTCAGACACGCCCACCTGCAAGCTTCAACGCACGCCGCCGTGTTGACGCTGCGTAATGCAAAACACTTAGTGTGTCATTTATTGTTTAAGCTAACACAGCGCTTTGAGAAAAACAAAAACAAATAACATTAATAATCTCAAAGTTGCTAATGAGGTAGTCCTCTGCCTTAGGCTGGCAATATCCCCTAACTACTGAACCTTAGAGCTGTGCATCGGTTGAATAAAGATTAAGACTTTGAATCAGAGCTTATAATTAGTTGTTGCAACACTGCTGATCTGATCATCTGGATTTGTCCTTGGATCCAATATGCACAAAGTCTTAGTAACGTTCCTGTTTTTGATTATTTTTGTTTGCTTTTTGCCCACACTGGAAAATATCACCCTTTTAGCTGGAACATAATGAGATTTCCAGCAACAGAAAAACAAGCTTAGCTCCATTAATCTTTTATTCAATTTAGGGGGATATGGACGTGATTTTAGACTGCCAGACACGTTTAGGCATCTAATATGAATATACAGAGAAAAAAACACACACAAAGTAAGAGGGAGAAAAGCAGAGAGAATAAATAGGGGACATGAGTGAAAAGGTAACAGGATCCTTTCAGAGTGGGCGTCTATAATTACTTTCCTGCTGAGAAGGGCTGGAGAGCTGGGGCGGGAAAAATAGTGAATGAGGGTCGTGTGCTCAGGCCATACATCCAACCCTCTCTAAATGAGGAAGTTCTCCAGCCTCAACTAGTACATTTAAAACTGAAATATGAACACTTGAAACCTCCATACCTTTATCCTTGAAATCATTGTCTTGGATCAAAGTTTTAGTTTGAGAACTCTTTGCACTTAAGTTATAAACTATACACGTATTTTGTAATGTTTCTGCACTGAACTTGCACAAATCAGTTGCTGTCATGTTTTCCCTCCCTTGGATTGTCTGCATGAGTAAAGTTTCCCAGGGTTTCCTTTGTTTGATCAGCCACAGGTGGCTGTCATTGCTAATAGAACCTCCTTTGTTCTTTTTTAAAAGTAATCCTGCGTAGGCAGAAGTCTGTCTCATCAAGTTCACAGAGGTTTAAAGAAAGTCAAGCACAAAGGCTGAGAAAAAGTAAAAGCTAATAAGGGTCTAATGTGAACATTCGTCACATTGACTTGTCAAGCTTTCCGTTCGTGCATGTCACATTTGTGGGTTTCAATGGTGGCACATTTACCACTCTGAGGTTTCACGACTTTTCCTGACAAAAGGTCCTTGAAGACAATGGTAGACAAAACAAGGCTTCATATCTCTAGCCAAAGACTCCCACATTTGCTGGCTGAAATAATGCCAGCTTAGTAAGTTAACACTACAAAAAGGGCAGCCTCATATTAAAATGAGAATGTTGTAAAAGTGATCTTTAATAGTGGTATGAAATGTTCCAATGAGAGTGAGACTAAAGGTTCATGTCCCAGGCAAACCATTGTCAATAGTTAATGATCCATGTAGAAGACATAGAAACAAAGCAGCATCTGTCCTGTAATGCAGGGAAGAGCTAGTGAGTGCTAAGTATGATAAGGGAACATATATATTAAAGGTCCCATGACATGGCCATTTCTACTGATCATAATTCCATTGTTGAGGTCTACTAGAATAGATTTACATTGTTCAATGTCCCAAAATCACATTGGTTTCTCATACAGCATCTCTGTATAGTATGTGTATTCACTCTCTGTCCTACACGCCTTGTTGGAGCTCCTGCCCCCCCCTCCCTATGAGCCCACTCTGATCTGATGAGTCCACCACCGTTACAGCGGAACATCAGTGTTTATGTGTTACAATGGCGTTTGTTAGCAACCAGAAAATTACACCAGTAATGACAAACAGATGAGAATGCTGCGTGGGGTCTGGGTGCCGTGTTGGCGGGAAGTTGCGGGGCTCGTTGCTCCGCCCTTTGAGCCTCGAGGAGCGGACAGTGTGAGCTGGATTACTGGTATCAATTCCTGGTTGCTGCGTGGGGTCGAGACAGTGAGACACCACGGAACTCAGCCTGAGTACACACATACACTCACAGCCTGAGGAAAGATAAGGCTGAATGAGTGGTGTGTATGTATATGTGTGTGTGTGTGTGTGTGTGTGTGTGTGTGTGTGTGTGTGTGTGTGTGTGTGTGTGTGTGTGTGTGTGTGTGTTGTGTGTTGTGTGTGTGTGTGTGTGTGTGTGTGTGTGTGTGTGTGTGTGTGTGTGAAGAGCTCCACGGATTGGTCGTCGTTGCAACACTGTGACCAGGAAGACCAAAATGGAAAATTAAAATCTCCAACGAGGCGTTCTGGGGCAGCATAGACAGGTATTTTCTGTGTTAGAGTTTTACTCCCTACAGGGTGTACTTTGAGGGTTTGTTACTCTGCAGACCGTTTACATGCATAAAAAGCAACATAACACACAAGGGGACGGGTAATAACCAGAAAAGCATGACATGGGATCTTTAAAACAAGACAATCGCACTTTCTTGGAGGGTGTTATCGCATTGTATACTATTTACTGAGATATTGCTACGACAGTGACTGCAACAACATGTTCAGTTTATGTAAAGGATCCTCTCATATTGGTGACTTTGCTTGAAGACAACGGATGAATAGGATTATGCAAGATAGCCTTTCTCCGGTTTAAGAAAAGAAAACACACCCGTGGCTCCTCATCGCTGCTCCTTATCTTTCTGGCCAGCAGATGCGAGTTTGGCATTATTGAGATTTTGGAGGCTCGCCGTACCTCATATCCGGCCCATTTAACCGCCTTATCCCAGACGGATGTAATCTGTCCCATCTCATGGATGAGTGACAGCGCTCATGATGCAACAGCGCTTACTCACGGATGTATAAAGCGCGGAGGCTCGACTTCACTATCCTGAGGGTTACTGATCTGAGTCCTGGATCTTGGCCATAGTTTTATGAGGCGACGCACTATCAGCGGTCCATACATTTCCCCCGGGAGGCTGGAGGCAGGTTTCTGGATAAGTGATGAGCTCTGAGCCATATCAGCTGCAGCGTGAACTAACAAAAACACTTTCATCCCCACTGCAATATCCATTTTAAACAAGGCCAAATAGACTGTCATTACTTTTTGATGCAGCTTTGCACAGATGCTGTTTTTTATTTATTTGTGTTTAGATCTTTGTTTATGTCAGGGATTCAAAAATACATTATGCCCAAGAAACATTTATTTTCCTTCTTCAAAATGTCGTTCATAAGTGTGGCCGCTGCGAGCGCTGGTAGAGCGGTGGCAAATGAACAATAATACAAGCAGGGTTAAATATAGCCTGGCTGTCATCTCAGCTTTCTTCCCATCAGTTTGGATTTGCCATGGTTGGTGAATCCAGGGGTAACTGTCGGTTTAGTTTTACACACTCAGTTCAGCGCAGAATGGCACACAAACACAATTTACAGTGGAAATCTTCTCTGATGCACATAAACCGCCTCCATGATAACTGACATCATTGTGACATTTCAAGAGAATATTATTGTCATAGGAGCATATACATGTTCCTGTAACTCATCTGCTTTTCATTATGTACATCCAGTTGTGGAAGATTTCTTACTTACAGAAAAGTAGCAATACTACATTGTAAAAATACTCTTTATTCTCTAGTCCTGCATTCAAAACCATACTCCATAAGTATTGACATGAAGATATACTTTAAGTGTCAAAAGTAAAAGTACTTCTGGTGTGTAAGGGCCCATTTCAGGATCATTTATAATAAATAACCGGATTATGATTTTTGATGCATTAATGTCCATCACAGCTAATAAAAGTGGAGCTAATTTAAACTAATGTACTGCTGCTGGATATCTCCACCTATAATTGAATGTTATTGTTGATTATTTAGTTTATTTATACTTTGATGATTGTAATCTAAAAGGTAATGCATTTCCTTATCACTAATAAATTGCTTCCGTCTCTTTGGGCTGGTTTATCTCAATACTGCCTCAAAGTAAACCTGTGAGTCCGACCAAAACAAATAAGCCCTGCTGCCCAGAGGCTTGAAGGTGAACTTTAGCACCTGGTAGGGGCAGTGTGGTTTCATTACCAGCGACACCAGCGCCTGTGTGCTTTGATAGCCTCTCCCACAGTGGAGCCATTATCGGTTATGTTTCGCCTCACAGCCCTGGGAAGTCTTCAGAGGTACAAAGAAGGTGGGACAAAACACTTTTGCTTCCATTACCTCTATAAACCCACATGTCCTCATTCTGCTTACAGACACTTAGCCTCTGTGTCCGACACAGTTGTGAGCCTGACTTATCTTTTATGCCAGGGGAAACACTACGGCGGCTTGTAAAATGCACCATTTTAAACAGCGTTAAGTGAAATTCTTACTGCCCCTTAGCACAGAATAACACCATACATCCGTGGGCGGTTGAAAGACGTGTTGATGACTTAGCCTGCTACGGCAATTACTCTCCTTTATAACTCACTTTGTAGTCTTTAGTCTGTTTGGCAGAACTGTAAAATGCACCGCCCACTGGAGTTCGAGATTCTTTGAATTCTGATTGCCCACAACTCAACATAATGGAGATGTATTGTAATGCTGTGGTGTCGGCTACGGAACAGAGAGGAAATCAACTTGTCTGCAATGAGGCTGGGATTATTTTGAGACGACAGCTAAACAGCTGCTCGGCGCATCAATTAACAACAGCACCAAACAAAAAAATCAACTGTACTTTTTCAACTAAAATGAACAAAGTCTGTTTTTGTGAGAGACGCAGCATGGAGGAAGATTTGGAGGGATGTTTCATGAGGAGCCAATCAAAAGAATTATTTCTGATTATACATTGGTTAATGATAATACCCACATCTTCCTCTGCGAGCCATAATTAGGCATGGTAAACAGGATAACAATAGAGGAGAAGGCTGATCCCAGGCCATCAATTACATGTCCTCCTCCTTAAGACGCCATGTGGATGGAGGCTAATTATTGTTATTACAGACCTGCCCATTATTTCATCCATCTGCTCCACTTTTAAGTCCATTCTCGGAGCAGGGAAGCAGTTGCAACTCAGGAAAATCAAAACACAAACTGTAATTCAGAGTATATTCTGGATGTGTGTAATTAAAAACATGTATTGTATTACAACCGTATGTTAAAAATTCACCCTGTAATCACAGATACAAAAAAATCTAATTAAATGTTACATACAGTATCTGTCAAACTGTCTGGGTTCTCTGCTATTTCCCGTGTCTGTTTGAGAGGAAGCTTGCCTTCCAAGTGAACACATTAACACCTTTTATATTGGCTAGGCGATATGACTGAAAATCCCATGATGCAAATGAGCGCAGATGAGCTAATGCCAGTAGCATAAAATGGCAGCCGAGGAAGGTTTATTTTTTACAGGAGGGTGGCTGCTTGGCACTGGTCTAGTAGATGAAAGGGAGCTGTGAGCTTTTAATGTGCGAGGTGTTACTGTACAGCATGACGTTTGGGCTTATATAGAGGGACTGGGCTGTCAGGCAGGAAGAATTGGACCCAGGTGTATGGTGATTGCAACAGAAAGAGTGAAGGCGGGGGAAGTGCACACCGGGGAATTTTAAAATGAAACCACTCAAGAAAGTCCAAGGAAAGTCAGGATGGAGAGGAGGGGGGGTCATTGCGTGATTTTGCATTTGTCTTTCTGAGTGTGTGCATGTAGGGCTCTTGGTGTCTGTGGGAGAGTGTCTGATTATTCATGTATCGTCAAATGAAATGTATTTATGTTTTAGAGCTATAACAATGCTAACACTTTCCCTGTCTAAAATGCATTATGAACACATTAAAATCTGCTTATAGTATGTTCTAAGAGTGGTGAGATGTCCTTCAAACATTTCATAACGCTTTATAACAACAATCATAATCATAACAACACATCAAAATACATTTTATTTGATTTTATAACATCAAGTATCTTAATTCTTTATAATTGCAGGTATGATATCTTCCTTCCTAATTATATTGCTACAGAGCACCTATTTAGAGTAACTTACTTACTTGATCACATTATATGGCATTATAGTGGTATTATAATGCTTTATTAAAGTGGGTGACAGTTATGAAGTATAAGTGACTTAGAAAAAAAGATCATACAATTCAATAATATAGAACATACAATTACAAAAGATATAGACATAGGGAAAGTAGAACAAAGATTAGGGCAAAATGTAACTTTTTACCAGGTGTGGTTTCAACAATCCAGAGTAATATGCACCGTTTTCACCTCTTCATGTGGTAAAAAAGGAGAATCCTTCTTTTGCACCCCACGGTAAAATGTTAAAAACAAGGTACAAGACTTCAACTGTGAATTTGTGCTCATCCTACCAGTGATTTACCAAGTTCTTATCCCTTAATGAATCAACAGACCATCTTTGAAGGAAACTGACTCCATGTTGTTTGTGCTGTCATCTGCGGCACATTCAGTTACCATGACATCAGACCGGTATTCAGACCTGACTGTATTGAGATAAATGTCAGCTATTGATCCTAATGCTGCATGGTCGCACGGTTGGAGGAACGCCACAGAAGGAATAGGATTATTTTTTCTTCTGGGTCCATTCTTTACTCAACACCTTGTCTTCCTTATGCTCTCATCATTAGTGTTTCCCAGTGATGGAGGAAGTATTCAGATTCTTTACATTAAATACAAAAACATAAACAACACAAATACTCTTACAAGTTAAAGTCCTGCATTACATTTGAAAGGAATCTAAGTATTATTAGGAAAACGTACTTAAAGTATTAAAAGTAAAAGTGTGCAATGCAAACTATGTCATTAAATTACTTAAATTACAGCAACTAATGATTATTTTTTGTTTTGGATAGATGTACTTTATATTTTTTGAAATAATTGATTTATTATATATTTTGTAAAGAATCTGAAAATAGTAGGAAATGATTTGAATCCAAATATTAATTTCTAAAACACCTATGTTGTCAGAAAAATATAGAAAAGTTAAAAGCAGAATATTACCTTCAGAAATGTAGTAGTACTGTACTGTAGTAGTGGAAGGAAAATACTGAAAGTACAGGTACCTCAAATCTGTACTTAAATGCAGTACTTGAGTAAATGTACTTTCTACCATTGCTGGGTGGTATGTGTTGCTTTTACACAACCTTTATTACACTTTCTTCACCATCTGGACTTTTGTAGAAACATTTTAGGCCATGTCTTTTTCTTTGACATTTTTAATCGTGACCAGTGATGTGTTAGGGCGGTTGTTAAAAAAATAACCTTGTAGGAGAGAGCCGCAGTGCATGTATAATTAGAGACAAAAGACCTGTCAGAGGGAACGTCAGTGTGCAATCACACAGGCTATGCTAATTGTTCTCACCTGACAAGCCTCCCACATCCATTTTCTTCAGGTTTTTGGCCTCCAGGACGACCACAGTCAACTTGCCAGCAGTGGGGACGTACCGCAGAGAGAAGCAGATATCTCCCAGCTTCTCTTGCTGTTGGACAGGCAGAGGAGAGGACTGTTGTTTACACAGGAAGTACTGAATCCACATTTACTGCATCACTGAGAGGCGAGGTGAGATAGAAATAGCTCCTAAATTCCCATCAAAAGCACGTTAGAAATTGTTCAATGAACCAAACCTGAAGCTCTGTTCAACAAACTGGATGTGCCGATATTAACGTGAATCAGAAGGATTACTTTTAATGAGCTGATAGTGTGTTTTAAAAAAAAGTAAAGATATTAACGGTTAAACCAGAGTACATTGACAGTGGGTTGTAGAGTTGTTTACATACATTACAGTGTTTACTTGTATAAGGGTGCACATATGCATATCATTCACATAAGATAGATGTTTTTGTAGTTACTATAAGTGCATACATTTCTATGCAGAGTGCTGAAAGATCAACACATCTTTTGGTGGTTAGTTCAAAACTGCTAGAAACACACATTTTCATTCGAGGATATAATAAGTCTGCAATACAGATGAAAAAGATGAATAGAAAACAATTTAGTTTGGAGGCAAATATGCATACACAACATTTCTCTATATTTGAAATGGTCTGCAGGATAAGCTGTAAACAAGGTTATCTATAATCATTTGAGCCAGATGTCCGCTGTCTTATTGAATAAATGGAAAAATAATTAAAACAATTGAGACAAATAACAAAAACAACAAACACACTATTACTCCTACTGCCATTTAATCATTTTAGCAGGTTGATAATATCAAATGATTCATTTGATGGCAACCTCAAAAAAAAAAAGTAAAATACCTTTAGGACAGGAACAATTTACGATTTACTGTATATCATGATACAAATAAAACACAACACACTACATTATATATACTCTCTTGTTATAATATAATGTAGACAACACTAGACTCTAATAATGCATCTTATATATGGATTTGATTTATTATACATTCATGTTTTCTTATAACTCTTATCTGTGGTATACAGTATGAATGGCAATCAGTGGACTGCAATCAGTCTTTGAATGAAGAAGCATTAACAATCAAGACATTCATCATTATGCACCAATATCAATCCAAAAGGAAGAAAAGGCAAAGTGTTATACATTTAGGTTATGCCATACTCACATCAAAACCTTTAAGAAGTGTACAAAAATACACAGTATGTCAAATGCAAGGCTTCAAGTCACACTGCGGCTCTGAGTCATAGTCGCAGCCGATCCATTGTACGAGAAGTCCCTGCATGTTTTCAATCTTCTGCTTTGGATTTGGTTTCTCGCTTTGCTTTGAATGCTTTCTAATATCGGCTCTCACTCTTCTTTGCCGCTCATTATTTTTGCTGGAAAAACTGCAATCACTTCACTTGTTCAAACAAACTACCATCACAAACACAGCCTCATTATCACAGGCTGAACAGAGAGCCATTCAGATTCTCACCATCTCTCTTATCAACACGACAAGCACACACAACTCTCTCTCAGGTAACACATGTGGTCACTTTCATTGGAAATGATAAATCAGAGTCAAATTGGACTTGATTATCACACTTTGTTTTATTCCAGGAGTCTTTTATCGAGTTCTAATCATGCACAATGAGTGTGCTGATAATGGTTGCAGAGAGTGTGGTTTTTAACATTATAGACCCCCCTAGATATTGTAGTAGTTGCACAACAAAAACCAATAAATAAATGCATTAGCTTTTAATCAAAACTGATTCATGCTCCACTGGAGGCCAGCGAGAGAGGTAGTGGCCAATGAGTGATTACAGCTTTTTAATGTTTACAATGAACTGTAAAAGGCCAACTGCTGCCTTTTCAAATCAAAGGGCATTTCTAAAGCTTTTTACTTCATATTTGACCTTAAAGATAAAGAGAATTGTGACACCTTGGTGTATTAAATCTCCACTGAGCTCACTGTTAAGAGATTTAAACCTGAAAGAACTTCTCTTTCTTTGTGCGTTTGGACTGATATGCTTTCTCAATGCTTTATTTTCTTTGAATATTTAAAGAAAAACCTTTGACTCCTGAATGACATGTTTCACATATTCAAGGGGTTGTGAACAGCTAAGTAGGAGAGTGATTTCTCTCCTCAGACTGTTTTCTTTGAATATTTAAATATAAAAAGAGGCCCGATGAGGTAAGAGTATCCAGTCTTTCACAGAAAAGAAGAAAAGGAAGAGCAGAGGTATGTATTTCTGTTAAAAGGTATGACCTTATATAGCAACAACGTCAGCAGTTTATTAAATCCAATCTAAGTCTCTCCTCATTTCTTGTCACTTCTATTCTCTTAACTTTTGAATAAAGCAATAAAATGCCCATTCATACATGTATGATGTTTTTTTCCCCATATCCCATTAATAATATGTTCTCATCCTTCAGCACTTCGGCCTTACCGTTCAGTTGAAAACACATTGGTTCCTGCACAGCTGGGATTTAGGTTTTATACAAAGCCGGCTTTTACCAACACACCCTGGCTGCACAAACACAAAAGTAAAAATGACAAGTTGTGATTTTAAAGTGAGGCTATTAGTTGTGAAGTTTTCTTTTTAACTATTGGAAATAAAGTGCTTTTAAATTGAGTCATCAACAGCTAGCGCTGCCGAGACAAAAGAGTTATTTTGACTGCGGCAGGTTAATTAACAGATTTTTACAATGTGGCATAAAAGCTAGAGGAGAGATGGATTTTTCATCACTTGTATGCAGTCATAATTACTGTTCGGAGCCACATTGTGATAAGATTTATGAATGTAACAATGAAAGCTTCAATGTTTTTGAAGGTGGAAGGCAACATTTTGTTCTGCTTCTCCCCTCCACTTAGCTTTACCACGGCAAAGCATCACTCCTGTGTGTCAAGCCGTGAGTAGAATCATCAGGTGCAGCTGTACAATCGACGAAAGAAGTATACTGATGCCCTTCAACTCAAACAACACCAGCAGCCATTCGACACCGCTATAATTAACCTTTAAATCTAACCACCGTAATGCTAAAAAATAGGTTTCCCTGGCAACATGTGCTATATGCCATGACATTTACCATGAAAATTGAATCTCCTGAACTGCTGCCTGGAAAGTCACACTTCTATTAATTGAAGGGGAAGTGTGGACATCTGATTAAGTGACATTTCAAGGAGAGATGGAGTACTTCAGGCATCACATTTGTTGTTCGAGCATAATTGGCTTGCTCAACAAAGCAAAAGTAATCATTGGGATATCACTAATGCAAGCACCAATACTAAAATGTCTTAATAATGAAGCAGCTGCTGCCAAATCTGAGCCTTGACAAAGAGACAGGTGTCACAAAATGATTTCAAACCTACTCATTTTCCATTTCTTTGGTGTTGATTGAACTTTTGGCATGTGTCAGCCCAGAGAAGTCTTACCTCTTCCTTCTCAGCACTCATCAGATCCCGCCATTCCTCTGTTACGTGGCTGAAGTCCACTTTGTTCATGGGCACCTTGATGTCGCCGATGGCATCGTGTTTAGAGAAGCGGTCGAAGTCGTACACCGTCATTATCAGTGTTTTTCCACCGAGCTCCACATAGGGAACCTAAAGATGATAACAACAGAAACTGATCAAAATGGGCTAAAAGCAGACAAACCGCCTCACATTATCATTTACAGTGTCATGTTTGTAAAGGAGCGCTAATCGTTGAAAAGTTGGATTAAAGAGGCGCTCTGAGAATAGAACAATAAAACATTAAACACGACATGAAATGATGATTGACTAAATAAGAAGTGCTTTTACTGTCGGTAACAATTCCACTAATTCAACGTCAACGTTTTAAGTTAGCAGGCTAGGCTAACATATCAAGTTCTAGCAACCAGTTACGAGGACATAGAAAACAGTACATGTATATCCATAATTTGTTTCTTTAACCTCAGCCATTATTTATTTATAATTCAACAAATCAAAAAATGATCCTGACGTACCAGGAACACATGTGGGATGTAATGCAATCCATTCTCAATACTCTAACATTTGTAAAGCTTATTATGTCCATTTTTTGTTGACAGTAGGAGAAGCCTTGATTTGTTGCATTGTTATTTAGGACATGATAATATCATAAGTTCTGTTGTATACAGACTTCAAATAAACATTCAATTCCATACACTTAGTCCAACACAGAATTAAATGCCAATCAGAGTCAGGTGTGTGTGGGTGGATGGTGACATTTTAGCTGTTTCCAAACCAATCACTACTCCTCCAGCCCCCCCACCGAAAGGCCACCGAAAGGCCACCGTTATCAGGCTTGCAACCTGGGTTGGCTAACACACAGGTGGGGACTTTTGATCCATGATTTTTCTTCAATTTTGGGACGAAAGGTATTAAATGGAAATGACTTGATACGACACAAGAATAGAGAGAGCGGGAGAGATAAGACTCCCTGTTTTTCTCCGCCACACATTCGGAATCAAGCATTATGAAAAATATGTACAAAAATAAGCCTTGTATTGAGATGGATATCAAATCACAATATGCTTAACCTAACACCAAACACCTGCGCTCTTCACCGTTGGCTGAATAACAAAACTTTTTCCACAGCTGAGCGACAGCCATGCATCTATTATGGCCGAGGCAGGGCCAGGGTGTAGCGGTGCATCTGCCTGTGTTAATCCCAATCACACTGAGCCTCAGCGTGTGTGTGTGTGTGCAACTGTGTGTGTGAGAGATATTCTGTCAGGAGCGTGTTAATGTGCCAGCTGGTTACTGTCTCCACACCTTCCCAGCAGTCACGGCTGCATGCAAATCAGATTGTCAGTGGAACCAAAAGATCTCCAGCTACAACAAAGTGACTTGAAATGAGCAAAGCTTTTCGAGCAGCAGGGAGAAGCAAGTGAAGATGTACCTTGAAGATGAACTGCTCATTGAAGGTAGGGTTGAGGGTCTTCCTGTGGACTTTGGTCTCAAACTTCTTCTTCTTGTCCGGTAGCAGGTAGACCTTTACGTATGGGTCAGATGTTCCACCCATGTCCATAGCAGGCAGCTCGGCAGCCTGGATGATACCCACCATGAGCTAAAAGTGAAACACAAAGGGTGAAAAAAGTGAGCGACGGCATGTCAGATTGTCAACTAATCCAAATGTCTGTAACAAATCCTTCATCTCACCAACATCCTTACAGATATATGTTTAAAACTAAAGTCTATCTCTTATTTAGGGCCGTACAATATATAGTGATCGCATTTGCAATGTTAGTCAAAATAATCGCAGTTATCAAATCGTTCAGCCCTACTTTTAAATCTTGACACCTTAAGGGCCATTGTCTTGTCTTCTGATATCACTAGCAATCAATTACTTTTAATGGTGGCTTAAAGATGATTTAGTGTCATTTTCTCGAGGATATAGCAGCAATTTTAAAGGTTATGTGTGCAAGTGCTGACAGCGGCTGTAGAGTGTGTAAAGGTCAGGATGTGTCAGAGCAGGAATGAGAGGACTGTTTCTCTTCACATAGGGCGGATAATTGATAACCACAGTGGGGGGGCCGGGGGGCTGATTGACCTGCCAGTCAGAGTCTCTACTCAGACGCCTCTCAAGAGAACAGCTAGTCAGTCAATCAACTCGCTATCAGGCAGCCATCAAGCAGCAATCTGGAGGCCGACCAGGGCAGAGAGGCACCGGTAACTGTGTGCTGCTACCAGTGAAAACATACTATATGAAAAAAGTAGGAAACAATGACATATGGCACCAGTTGGTTATTGCAATAAGGCAAATAACCAACTATTTGAGGGTGAGTCCATTTTACTGACATAAACTATAGATTGATGGTTTTCTTTTTTCTTACAGAACAATGTTAGGATTTTGAAATGCTTCAGACATTCTCAGAAGCAGAGCTGCTCCTAAAGCCAACGTTTACATTTTCAGTGTGTGGAGTTTTTTTGTCAAGCATCATTCAAAAGAAAACGTTTTTGGAGGTATTTGCAGGTTAAAAAACAATGAATCAAGTGCAGGCCAGAGGCCTGTACTACGAAGCCCGATTTTCGCTTAGCGAGGTAACTTCAAGGTAAACTCTGGGTTTCCGGTCCTACGACGCTGATTCTCTTCTTACCGGGGTAGATCTTCATGGTAACGTATGCTGAACGGCAAACCAGGGGGGTATACTACGAAGAAGGATTTTCGTTTAGCAAGATAACTTCTGGGATTTCCGGTACTACGAAGCTGGTCTTTAGAGGGTATCACTAGCGTAAACGTTACAATCAGTTTTATTAGCGTCAATAGTTTAGCAAGTCGGGATGAAAATTTAGAACTGTGGAATTCCCGGTAACAGAACAGAAGACTATAGTGATCGTTAGTTAATGAAAATTACCACCGAATTTCTACTAAATCACAGTAAAAGAGCTCCTATATCGTCGTTAAAATTTCCAATACACACGTTCACGACTGTCGCCGACATCTCACACATTTCCAGTCCTACACAGTCTCGTCCTTACTCTCCTGACAAAGAGAAGTGTATCCCGCCTATTAACTATTGGTGTCACCCCCCCGGCCCCCCGACTAACTGGACGGTCAGTCTCAGAGATGAGTCTGCGGAGAGTTCTCTTGTCGATCAGTCAGTTAGTTGAGCGATAGTCCGTCGGTAGTTCGTCGTTAGACCTCCGGCTGGTCCCGTCTCTCCGTGGCCATTGACACACGACGATGGTCACTTTTGTATGATATACTTTTTTCATCCTTTGTTACTGTATACCGTGGTCAACCAATAACGTTATTCCGTTTATTGGTTGATAAACTCCCACTCAGGTAAAATGACTGTATTTGATATCTAACTACCAAAAGAAAAAAGAATGTCTTGTTACAATCCTAAAACTTTACGAAGTCTGTAAGAGTCTTCGTCTCGACGAGGATTTCGGTTGCAAATGTAAAAGTCACACACCTCAAAAAAACAGTTCGTAGTAAGTTTTCTTTTGCAAAAACCTCCATAAACGTCCAATTTTTTGTTACTTAGTTCACGTCCGGTCTCCGGACATGATGCTTCGGGCTAAAAGCGAATCGCTCCATTGAAGTTCCATTTGAGACCCAAAGGCCAGGATGCTGCGACTAAGAGAAGAATGGCCCCATCTAGAAGTACCATTGCATACGACTTGCCGTTTGGTCCCCCCATATGATGCTTCTTCCTAAAAGCAAATCGTTCTATTGAAGACCCTAAAGGCCATGATGCTTCGACCAGCAATCTCCCAAAATCCCTGATCTAGAGGTACCGACTGAATAGAACCGGTTGATCCAGACGACGAGGCTTTTCGCCTATCCAAGGTCCTATAGCTAGTTTGTGTCATCCGGAACAACGTCTGGTTCGCTCTTGCGGACGGCGTCTTGGACGCGTTAAAGGAGCTTTAGTTGACAGAACGATCACACAACGGTACTAACCAATCAGTAAGAACACGGCTGAACCGAGCGCTCCCGAGCGGATGTTACTCTGCAACTTTAAGAGCGGGGTCGCCTTGTTTCCTGCGGGACGTTCGAACTTCTTCGTTCCGCGCCGCTCCGGCCGCGCGTTCAAGGAAGGAGGTGCCCGACGCCTCGGCTTTGTAACGAACTACCTTTGCCCTTTGAGTAAACCACCAAATGGGAACACCGACGACTAAACTTCGAGAGGTTAACCGAGGCCGGGTTAAAGCGAACAACAAAAACACAGTCCAAAATGCAGCGGGGGAGGTAATTTTGTACAAAAAGTTATTAAAAGAAGGTGTTACAAATAAGTAAGTACTTTTAATTGAATAGCATATAATAAACTATGAATATGAACGTTGACGGAATGGCAAAAGTATTGAAATATATAGAAATCGGTATAAGTATGTGTGACAAGGGTATAACAGTGTCCGAACGCGACCATTACTTATACGATTTTCATATAATTTCCATAACTTTTGCGCATTCGCGCGACGTTTCATTTTATCATAGTGTTTTATATATTTCTATAATTTAAGTACTACTTATTTGTAAACACCTTGTTAATACTTTTTTACAATCTACCTCCCCGGCTGCATTTTTTTTTCACTGTGTTTGTGTTTGTTGCTTTAAAACGGCGTCCGGTAACCTCTCGAAGTAGTCCGTGCCTCCCCATTTTTTTTTTTTTATTTTGGTGTTACTCAGCAAAGGGTAAAAAGTTTCGTAAAAGCGAAAAAGGCGTTCGGGCAACCCTCTCCTTTTTTGGACGCGCGGAGCGGCGGCGGAACGGAAAGAGCCTTCGAAACCGCCGCGGCAAGAACAGGACGGCTCTAAAGTTTTTTGCCCAGAGTACATCCGCCTCGGAGGTCCGTTAGCCTTGGTTTTTAAACTGATTGGTAAGTACCGTTTGTGTGATCGTTCCCTGCACTAGCTTTAACGCGCCATCAGAACGCGTCCAGAGCGAACAGAGTTTGTTCGGATGACACTACTAGACTTATAAGGACGCTTGGATAGACGGAAGCCTCGTCGCCTGATACAAGGTTCTAAATTCAGTTGCGTACCTCTTTTAGATCAGGCGTATTTTTTCACTTTTGGTCCGAAGCAGTCAATGCCTCTTAGG